>NW_013665722.1:527903-544972 GCF_000517525.1 Limulus polyphemus | reverse complement strand
AAGTAAGAAAGGATTACACTTTATGGTGAAGTAAAACAGACTCCAAACCCAACAGATATTGATATAAGTAAGAAAGGATTACACTTTATGGTGAAGTAAAACAGACTCCAAACCCAACAGATATTGATATAAGTAAGAAAGGATTACACTTTATGGTGAAGTAAAACAGACTCAAAACCGGACAGATATTGATATAAGTAAGAAAGGATTACACCATATGGTGAAGTAGAACAGACTCCAAACCGGACAGATATTGATATAAGTAAAAAGGATTACACCGTATGGTGAAGTAGAACAGACTCCAAAACAGACAGATATTGATATAAGTAAAAAAGGATTACACTTTATGGTGAAGTAGAACAGACTGAAAACCCCATAGGTATTGGTGAAGTAAAACACTCAAAACCCGATAGATATGTTAAGCTTCAACTTTATTATTTTTCTTTGTGAATTCCACTAAATAAACGTGACAAAATATTCTTGAACTACAAATTGCTGAAATAATTAAAAGTACTATTTTTATTTACATTTTAAAATTTGACATTGAGGAGTAAACTTGACACCTGTAACATTCTCACCTGTTGTAACACGGTTAAATGAACAGTTTTACACATTCATCGCAGACTATGAAACAATATTTACAGAGTAAAATGTCTTATAGGGGGGATAATGAATACAAACTACAAACAATTATCATTACAACTGTTAATTTTACAACATAAATATACAAACAGATGTTTACTGGAAATTAAATAATCTGTTTTAGAGAAACTTTGTCTACCTGAGGATTCAGGTGGCCTGCCTGAACAGCCATTTGGATCTGTTGAACCAAATGTTTCAACTGAGCTGTTGACGGTAAGTTCTGCTGGTTTATTCTCCCACTCTGGCCACCAAGACCGTTCTGGGGTATATTAACCTGTAAAATAAAGTGACGAGCACTTCAACCTATATTTATAACACTTCTAAAATATCAAACTTTTATTTTCGTTTGCGAGATGTAAGCCTTTAGATTCATACTCTTGAAGGAAAATACACAGATTTGATCCACTGCGAATCGTAACTGCCAGGCGATTCATTTATTCTTAATTCAACTATCACTTTTCAGTCCCACCCCCGTTTAATCTCTCAGCTACAAATTTCAAGCAATAAAATGAAATTTATATTACGACATTTTTCTGTTGTAATAGTAAATAACAGTAAAATTCTCTAAATCAATTCCCTTTTTTTTTAATAACTATAATGAAAATACCAGGGGTACTCACAGGAGCAAATGCTGGTGGTGGTGGTGGCGGCTGCTGTTGCTGCAATATTTTCTGGACAAGAGCAGGATTCAAACCACTAATACTGTTGCTCATATTGAGACTAGATGTTTGGCTACCTATTGCCTGGTTATTAAGTGGACTAGGACTAGGAGTATTGCTATTGATGCCCGAGCTCTGAAACATGAGACAAAAACATCTTAACACAGATTACAGTTACTTTATTTCTAACACCATTCAGATATCATTTCATTATATCTTTCTGTAGGTGTATCTCATCCACCCCATTTTGGAATAGATACACAAATAAAAAATACCATTCAGATATCCTTCATTATATCTTTCTGTAGGTGTATCTCATCCACCCCGTTTTGGAACAGATACACGAATAAAAAACACCATTCAGACATCCTTCATTATCTCTTTCTGTAGGTGTATCTCATCCACCCCATTTTGGAATAGATACACAATAAAAAATACCATTCAGACATCCTTCATTATCTTTTTCTGGAGGTGTATCTCATCCACCCTACTTTAGAATAGATACACAAATAAAAAATACCATTCAGACATCCTTCATTATCTTTTTCTGGAGGTGTATCTCATCCACCCTACTTTAGAATAGATACCCCAACAACATCTAAACATAAAACACATGGTAGTTTATAGGTTAACTTAACGATGTAGTAATTAATCATTTTGTTGGCCATAAAACTTGAGTAATCAGAATCTGAAAATATTTGTTTACAATTATTCAATTATCAATAAAAATAAATTAACTTTTTAGTCCCTAAAATTTCAAAAAAAGAGCATTTATGTTGCACTAATCCCAATTTCTGAATGTTTGTTTCACATTTCAAACTCTTGCACATTACTGAAACAAGTCACTAGCGGTTCTAAATTTTCTCAGTTTGCTTTATCTTTGCATAAAATATTCAAATCCTTATTTGGATGATGCCTCTCTACCACCTTGACAGCCATAGATGACTTTTTCTTGTGAATGATACAGATGTATCACCCCTGGTCCTGTGGATGACATGCATAAAACGTCAAGGTGGCTAAATATATCATAATTCTTGCCGCAAACTCAAGGTGAATACGAGTACAGTTTTACAAAATATCAAGATAGTTGTATATACATCATAATTCAGTCGTTCTCCCATACTTCCTTAGCACCAGGCCCATTTCACGATTAGACATCCTGACTAGGAGTTCCAACCTTTAGGTTCGTAGAACTCAAGAAACATTCTTTCATTTAGATTATTACTGCCTATTTTATTGTTAATACCCCACCTATTATAATGGTACATTGTTAAAATAGGTGCTTTTTTAGATGTCAAGATTAATGTGCATGTGTGGGGAGGGGGCAAACACATTATACCCCATGAACAGTTTGTATTATTATTATTCATTTTACCTAATCTAACCTAAAAAGTTTCTAATTTTTACATTTCACTTACTTTTATAACAATAAAGAATACACACGAAAAACAATAAATAAAATACTTACCTGGGTCATCCTTTTTTTTTTGCTGATGTCACTTTACCCTATTTTTTTTTCATACTGCTCTACATTTATTTAATTAAGTAATGCAACAAAGAATACAGAATAATAACATGCAAAAGCAGACAATGTCTTATAACTGTCACAATTTTTCTGGCTTCCTATGTGATAAAAGCTGTTACAAATTCAGCTAAACTCGTCAATGTGTTTCCCATGGGAATAAAGTTCGAACTGGAAATGAAATAGAAAATTCTCTGTACAGAAAACAATGTTGTATAATATGTCATATGATAAGAGTGAAACCCTGGCTTTCTATTGGTTATAATAATATAGTATTAAACATCAAAAAGACCTATTAGCAATTTTCTGAAAGAGAGGATGTGACAGGTGGGCATTGGCAAGGTGTTTGATTTTCTATTTTATGACTCCGTAACTAAAATAAGATTGAAGGCTTTGCCTGAGTGATGACAGCCTTATAATGAGCAATTAATGTTAAATTTTATACTTCTTGGAGGGGTGGTGAATAAATTAGAGAACAGAAGATGGCTAGACATAAATTGTCACGATCCTCATGCTAAGGGAAATTCATTTAAAAACAATCTTTATAAAATTAAGAACATTGAGTTTATATACTATTATTGGCTGTTTTATGCCAAATTTATTTGTATACTATTAAAAGAAAGTAGTATAATTAAATTTTTAATGTAACTCACTAAAATCTCGTGACATGCGCAGAAAAAATACTCGTAGCAAAAGTGTTAAAATCTCCTTCTACCAACAAAGGCTTACTCACCTTCATAGGAGGTTTGAAACCCTGATTTCCACCAAATCCGCACACCATTTGTGGCCCCTGGAATCCAACTGAGCCATGGAAGTTGCCTGGACCAAAGGAGGGATCTGAGGAATGATCAACAATTCCGAGTTCATCAGAAACACCTCCGTGTCTCACTTTGACACGTCCCATACTACCAAAGTTGTCCATATCCATCACATTGTTAATTTCTCTGTTAGAAATTGCTTGTAGTTCACCTGTTGAAATCAATCCATCCACTCAAATGTCAACTTTATATATATTTCTAGACAAATCTGCATAAATTGAACTTGAATCAGTTAAGGCATACATACACATACACACATTTACAATGTAGAACTAATTTACTAATTGAATAATAAGAATTAGAAAGCACCAAAAAAAATTCCATAGAAGATAGATAAAAAGCTACTATGAATACTAAAAAAATGAAAATCACCATGCAGGTGAACTATTAAATAACATTAAATAACAAATTTTTAATAGAAATAATAAAAAAAATAATTTTTTTATTATTATTATTATTATGAAACTACATACTTTTAGGAAAGTTCTTATCAAATTTCAAACAATTTCATCCATTAATTATATTTTTGTAATGGAATATGATGAGAGAGATGTTACATATGTGCATCGAGCATGACTGGGTATAATAGGACTTGAATGTTTAAAATGGTGCCAGGGATTATTGGGTTAAATCGGAGATAGCTTGCTAATAGACTGTAATATTATTATTTAATATTTTTACAGACAAGTTGTACGTTTTTACCTGTACAATTTGGAAGGAAATCTTTATTAGGGACTGTTTACTTCATCGTTTACACAACATCTGTGCTGTTTTGTTATTCACTGTGACATTTGATTTGCTCATATACCAGTCTTAGTTATTGAAGTAATTGCCTGCTTGGCTAATCTAGAAGTATACAAATACTGTTTATTATCTTACAGTTTTCACATTTCATTTGAATAATCTCTAGAACCTCCTAAAACGATATCAAGTCTTTTTAAGGTAAGTGTTCATATTTTATTTTCCATTTTCTCTAGCTATTATCATCAACATACAATGCAATGTTTAAAATTAAGTAATGTAAATATGTACATATCTTCATAGTTTAAACTGTCTTCTTTGGGTTACGTGCATAATTTCACATTTTTACCGTTTCACTAATAGTTTAATTTCCTTTCCTGTTCTTTATCTTTGATTATTTATGTTGAAACACACTAACAAGTGTCACTCGGACAGTATGCTGTTAACATTGGCAGAAAGGGTTTAGCCTCCAGCAAGATGTAATTTGCACACTTGTTATTAAAAACTACAGTTTTGTTCTCATGTGATCCGCTTGTCATTAAAATTCTCAACTTTTAAGAGCTCTTGTACAAGATACTGTGAGTAGCCAATACAGATTGTTAGTTCAGACGGTCAAAGTACAGTAAACAAATGTATTTTATTTCTGTCTGGAAATGTTGGAAGAAAATATAAACATTTATCTTAAAAAAGATTTTCTTCCCTACAGGAAACCATTGTAAATTCTTTCTAAGTTTAAGGTCAGCCACACTCGCAAGTTTGACGCCTGGTTGCTAAGCAACAGTTTTAAATCGAGTGGCATGCTTATAACCAATAGAAAGGGCAGATTTTGCTCTTGAAGGTTGTTATTATAACAAGAATCTTTTGCTTATACACCTGTCCTTTGAATGGCATGAAATGAATCATGTACATTACTGAAACTGGTGTCTGGAGCAATTGGCAATTTTTTGTCACCTCATATGTATTAGTTTGATAGATAGTTAAAATGCATTTAGGTTTTTACTTGTACATTTTAGTTAATTATGTATTATTTACATTTTAAAATTCATATTTGAAAGATTTAATGACTTTTGTAAGTTTACTTGCATCTCGTCATGACATCTAAACACGGTATTTGTGGAAAACTTATCACCCGAGGATATGCGTCTCTCACAAACAGTATGTAATATGGGTCCACAGGCCACTACGAGATGTTTCAGCATGACTTATAAAAGACGAAGAACTTGAAAGGAAATTTAAAAATAAGCTATAAGTGAAAAGATAAAGATTACACATACGAGACAAAGAAAACTATCATACTTATAAAGAGTTGAAAGATATGTACATGTTTTCATTCGTTCATTTTAAACATTTCTTTGCACTGAATGTTGATGATAGTCTATATTAGAGAAAATGGAAAATAAAATATAAATATTTACCTTAAAAAACTTTGATATTCATTTAGGAAGTTCTTGAGATTATGCAAGATAAATAGTATTTTTATTCTCAAAATGGAAATCAATTTGCAGGTGAACTTTCAAGAGTCTGAGTGCAAATAAAATAATGAATCTTTATTAGAAATAATAAAACAAATCAAAATTAAATATCTTACTTTACTGAAACTACGTACTTTTAGTAACAATCTTGTCAAATTTTAAACAATTTCATACACTAGTTTTATTTTTTTAACGAAATATGACAAGGGTGACGTTACTAAGAATATTAGTAGCCAACAGCCAAAGCGAGTGTTTATCTGCATTGCCACCTCTGTCAGAGATAAAACTCTCTTTGACCTTTTAGGTCTTACTTTTTCAGTTATGGGCATCCCACCATCATCACATCCACACCTGCTGCTCTGACAACATTACGAGAATTTTGTAACATTACACTTGCAGGTTGGCTTCAAAACTGGTTTCTGGCAGTGGAGTTTAGAATGAATATCACAAACATTTTTCAAGAAAAGACAGTGTAGTTTATCCTAAGTGAAACTGCATTAGTAAACAATAAATGTCAAAATCCAATTTTAAGCAAGATATCATTCAGGATATCCATACACTGTTTACTTCACATTAAATAGTTTGCATTCCGACACGTGCAAAAAATACTCAAAACTCCCAGATTTAATGGCTGACAGAAGTTTTCCAAATACACTTTGGTTAATTCAAAAATCACTTTAAACTAGTGTACTTTTTACTATTTTTAAAGAGATGATCTTGGAAATATTTTGCACATAAAGTTAGATTTTTAAATAGTGTTACTGGAACTTAAACTCGTGTTAAACTTTACATCAGAAATACATTTATCTTCTCAATACATACTTAACAGTACTGTTAACAGTGCTTAATTTCTGCCAGATCTCTCCAGATGTGAGATCCAGAACATATTTTAATTATTTTTGTCTAACACTATAATTTTTAAATCTGCCTGGGTTGAATTCGGAATTTATACCTGATTGATGTATTCAGCTACAATACTCCACTACAGCTCCGTCCCTAATAACAGATGTAATCAGTACTTTTTTTAAATAGAAATTAAGCACTGGTTATTAATGGAGGTTTTAAACAAAAATTATACACATACACAAAGCATCTTCCAAGTTCATGTTGCTGTGTCTTAAAGCATGTTCCACATCATCTTTCTGGAAGAAAAACGACATCACTAAACTTAAGAATGGATAAAATTAAGTGGAAATCCGATATCATCAGCCTTCATTATAAATAAATATTATTCTTCAATGGTAAACAATTTTCAAATACTTATTTTTTTCTAAAGTTTTTTCTATTATGAAGCTAATAGCATCAATGTTTACTATTATTCTTGTTAGTTACAACAAACTTTCTAAGAATTGCATTACTGTAAGGTATAAAAAGGACTGAAAATCCACTTTATGTTAATATTACTACACTCAATTAATGTAATAAAAGTCATTTAAATCACCTTAAAACCCATTTCAGTAAGTAAACGGAATGGTTTGCTTGCCCAAATCATGTCTTTGGTTATTGGTTTGCTACCCTGTAATAATAAAAAGAGAAATTCATAAAAAAAAAGTTGGAAGATAACTATACAAATCCATCTTAATAACCAGTTTTGATGATCATTATGATACCTTTCCTGAAAACTTGCAAATAATCATGCTGTATAAAAGGTTCTTCGCATCTTCTAATGGAAGAGCCGTTTCAGCAGTTCTAAACTAATTAACTATCTATTCCAGTAAATGACTATAATAAAAATCATACAAATGTTTATTATAACAAATTGAAAAAACATTTCTTTCGGCACATTTGAACTGCCACAACATTTATCATATTGTTATGTTATGTACAAGCTATAGCCTTAAAAACCAATCATTAATGACACAAGAGATAAAGAACACCCAAAAACTTATACTTAAAAGAAAAATCACAGTAGACCCTTTATCATACAGATCAATACTTGAAACAAACTAGTGATTAGCAAACAGTATGGTTACTGTTGATAAAACAAGTCTTACCGGTCTAGTGAGGCCACCCCAAGAACTAGTGTCAATTTGTCCATCAGCCCAGGTAGAAGCACTCTTAGGCTTAGCACCCCAGTAGTTCCCTGGGTCCCATGCACCACCTACTGGCGTACCTGGTGTATTGGGCATGCTCTTCACCTGAGAAGGAGTATGGGGATCGTCCCACACAGCTGTTCCTGGAGAATCACGTAGAGGCATCTCTGTCCAGCTGGCACCACGACTAAGAGGTGGTGGTTTTCCCCAAATAGGGTTACCCATGTCTGGTTTGTTTCCTCCAGTAACTGGCGTTGACAAACGTATTATTCCAGGGCCTGGAGGCATGAAATTTGGCCCTCCACTAGGGGGCAAGTTATTTGTAGAACTGCCCCCACTTGTAATTGGTTTCATGTCCTTCCAATGACACACCTTTCCCTGCCTATGAGGGTTCCCCCACACAGCTGTCCCATCATCGTAATTAGTTCCCACTTGACGACGATTTGCCGGTGGGGATGGTTCCTGCCAACCTGATGGATACATGTCTTTCTTTAGCGCAACTCCTGGAGTCCAGTTATTAAGACTCGATGGTTTGTTTGCTGATGGGCCCCACATAGCATTTCCATTTTCTGGTCCACCACTACCTGCATCTGAAAACACAAGAGTAGAGACCCCTTTATTATAATAATAATAATAAAAACTTAAAAAAAAAAACATCAAAATATTTTTAAATATACCATACAAAAAATGCAAAGGCCAAAATGCTCTCAACTGTTCCTGTTGAAAATTCTAATAGCGCTGATCTTGTAGTAGTTTAGAAAAAAATTCTCTTGTAACATCACAATATGTATGTAAATAGCTTGCTTTCAGAAAAGAAAGTCCGAATTGCAGTTTTCTTTGTACTTAAAATAAATCTGGCTCTAAACTGAATTAAAGTATGTAATATTTCTTTCCCCCAAAACAATCACAATGTGCAGTTTCTCTGGAGCACGTGGGAATAAAATTGTTACATTAATAAAA
Source organism: Limulus polyphemus (assembly GCF_000517525.1). NCBI lineage: Eukaryota > Metazoa > Arthropoda > Merostomata > Xiphosura > Limulidae > Limulus > Limulus polyphemus. The sequence goes on along the minus strand of NW_013665722.1, from coordinate 536,125 downwards.
TTATAGTTTTAAACAATTCATCTTCTTTAAATATTCTATAAACACCTTGTTCCTCTTCATTACTTACCCCAAGAATTTGGAAGTTGACTTCCATTATTTCCCCACTGTTTATTATCTGGAGGAGGATTGTTGTGAACCATTCCACTGTGACCTTGATTAACATTTCCCACTGAAGAAGGAATACCAGTCCACATGTTACTTGTGTCTTCTTCCTCACCCCATGTTCCACCTATGTGTGTTGATGGAGTGTGACCCCATGGTTTCTGTGAAGGACCACTGTTGACAGCTGGTACGCCAGCTCCTTTGTTGCGGTTACGAATATTGGTTTCCCAAATTTCAGTTCCATTGTTTATAGGAGCTCTCCAGACGGAGCCATTTCCTTCTTTTGGACTTGCTTGTGGAGAAGGTAAGAGATCCCAGGAAGTGTCCTGATTCACAGTCTGTTACAGACAATCAATCATAGTAAGTATCAATTAAACATACCAGACAAGCAAAATATAATTAACTCTTGTGTCAGTGTTTTTTGGAGCTATACACTAAAATATATAAAAATGGACACAACAAAACACATCAGTTTTTGTTTGGTTTGTTTTTTGTTTTGAATTTTGCACAAAGCTACACGGGGGGTATCTGCACTACCCGTCCCAAATTTAGCAATGAAAGATAAGAGGAAAGGCAGCTAGTCATCATCATCCACTGCTAACTCTTTGGCTACTCTTTTACCAACAAATAGTGGGATTGACCATCACATTATATGCCCCACGGCTGAAAGGGTAGGAATGTTGCTGGGACGGGGATTTGAACCCACGACACGCAGACTGAGAGTTAATTACCTTAACCACCTAGCTATGCCAAACCCTGAAAAACACAACTCTTTATGCCTATACCACACATGCTCACAGCACTTGCATGTAAGAAAAGAATAAATAAAAACTTATAATGACAAATTTTTATGATTTCAAGCTTTATCATCAGACGTATCAATCAGTCAGTAACAGTTTGCTAAGAAAATTTCCTTATCTTGGGAATATTACATCCAAATATTTTGTCTGAAACATTTACCTCAAACAGTTTGATATTCCTAAACCTTAAGCTAATGTTGTTTCCAGACCAGAAGACTGTTTACTTTTTGGCAATAATGTTAATCAAGCTGCATGAATCTTGGATAAAACTTACTAGTCTCCACTTTCTACTTTAACAAATGCATATAACAAACACACGGAGCTGGGTGATTGATTACCGAGTTCGTTAATTGTTTATTTTCACAAGAGACTTGGATAGTTGGGATAAATAATAAACGGTTTGTTTGATTTGAATTTCACACAAAACTACACGATGGCTATCTGTCCCTAATTTAGCAGTGAAAGACCAGAGGGAAGGTAGCTAGCATGTTTAGTGGGAGGTGAGATTCGAACCTGTGACCCTCAATCTCCTTAATCACCTGGCCATCCAGGGCCAAAATAATAAAAATGGAAAAATTGATTTCCATTAACTGCTACGCTGCACAACCTTGAATTAATTAAAAATAATAATGGCAATATTTCAATTATTCTGATAGTTCAAATAGCTGAAAATGGTAATAATCAATGACATTATATTTCAATTAGTTGATTATATTTGAAAGTATACTGATTAATTTATGTGATACATCACTAACTGATGTTCACAGATAACTGAAGTAATCACCCAGATCTAACAGAACATAAATAGTTCACAAACTTTTTCAGTTCTCGGACCACCTGATTTTGCTTTTAAGTATCCAGCATACCACGAAGAACAGTAGGACTTGCTAAATTTTATGCATCCTTTTAATTCACAACCGTAAAATGGGGAATTTATACAATTTCCATTTGTGATATTCTCCAAGTACATGAAGTTAAGTACATCTTTTAATTACTTTATAGTCAAATTCTTAACGTCTCAAATTTGAGATTTATATGGGAACATTTGTCACACGTTACATTTCATAATTGTACAACCATTCAGAGGATGGAACACAGATCGAGAACCTCTAAGCTAGATGAAAACAATATTACTGATATACTAAACTTACAGTCTGGCCCCATCCGTCGCTATAAGCAGCAGCAATCCGAAGCTCCGAGATGTGTTCTTCTATTCTCACTTTTGTAGCACCATTTCCATTGTGTGAACCTTGATCAGTGTTACCATTGCTTGTGTCACTAGTGGTTGAGGTAGAACTGGTTGGGCTAAGACCTTTACCAGCTGCTTGAGCCCAAGTGCCGTGCGGTTTAGGAGGAGACATACCTGAAAAGCAAAAAACGTTTGCATGCATTTAAAAACATGATCAGTATCCAGTATGATCAAGTGTAATTAACCCTTTTGCTGCGTAGTTCGGATATGTCCGAATATACATTTACACCCACTGACTGCTAAGTTTGGATTTACCCCACGCCTACCAAAAAAGTTTCCCTCTACAGCGACATGCAAGAATATCCCCCTGTACTTGAAACAATCGCCAAACCTACGTGTGTGCTGCCATCTGTGTTCTACACTGTGAAACCTGGATGTTTATATGCCTTATTACAAAATTGACAACTTTGCAGGAACACATATAGAATCTATATAAAGACAGCTTCTTTATATCTTGGATAATGTTATCTAAATAACTTGTTTTATATTTTATAATGATTTTAGCCTCTTACTGACTTTGTTTTACCTATATGTATACCATTTACTGGAGAACACTTTTCTTCTAATTTGCTTCAATATTTTGCTTAAATCATTATTTTTCACTATCCAAAATGGTTTTCAAGGAATATTACTGTTAGATACAAAAAATACAGCTTCTTTCAATATTGAAAAAGTAATACAAAAGGTCAAATTCATACAATTATTTTATCATGGATAATTGACACTTTTTGGGAATCAGTCTGAAAATTAATTGCACAGTGAAAAAGTTAATAAAGGAAATAACAATGACATAAGTGTGTACTTTTTCAATCACCTATCATTTTATTTATCAATAACATCTATTTATTTCTTAATAGTTACAATCTATTTTAGTTACACCTAATCCCTTAATTAATGTGTAGTCTACCTGATATAATCATCCACAAAACCAAGATATTTCACTTTTGTTTTTTACCTTGACAAGCTTTCTTTGGATCCGAAAGATAAATATAAGCTAAGCTTGTCTGAATAACAGACTGGTCTTAAGAGCTTATATCTGCTTTATCTCAACAAAAAAAGCTATTTCAAACACAACAAATGTTTTACTATTACTAAGTGCACATGAAATAAAATTTAGCAGTATGCTGCAAAATTATATACAAGAAGATGCGAATGTAAGTTACATTTCCAAATGTAAATATTTAATTATGCAGAATATAATCAGAATATGTATTTACTGGGAGTGATCTGTTCAACTTACTCGATTTTCTTCTTGAAGTTTAACTATTTCATTCTGTAAACACTGGCATGTTGCCGTCAATGTGTCAAGCTTCATATTCAGGCATTCCACTTGCTCCTCTGAACTAGCACAAAACTTTTTTGCCACTTCATTCTCAGACTGAAGTTTTAACAACTTACTCTCTAGTTTATGCTTCTCTTCTACAGCTTCTACAAGCTTTTCTTTCACATTCTGAAATAAACATACACTCATAATTTTCTGTCTGCATAACTCAAATAATAGGAAATATAAAAATTAAAAAACAGTATTTTTTTGTTTTTAGGGTATATAAGATTTTCAGGTCAATGTTTCTATCCAGTATGCCAAACTGCCAACAATTATATATGTTAGGAAAACATATAATAATAACTTTGTAAGATCAATAACAGATTGTCAATTAACCAAACAAGGACTCAGAATTTCAACAACTAAAGAAAATTAAAACAAAAAAAGGATAAAATGAAAACAGTTTGGTTTGTTTTGAAGTTTGTGCAAAGCTATTTGAGGGCTATAGGTGCTAGCTATCATTAGTTTAGTATTGATATACTAGAGGGAAGGCAGCTAGTCAACACTACTCATCACCAACTCTTGGGCTATTCTTTTACCAATGAATAGTGGGACTGACTGTCACATTATAATGTCCCCACAGCTGAAAGGATGAGCGTGTTCAGTGATGGGGATTCAAATCTGTGACCCACAGATTGCGAGTCAAGTGACCTAGCCACCAGGCCAAATGAAAAGAGAATGGTGAAACTACTTCTGCATAATTATATATTGATAACAGTAAATTTTAATGTGCTAGTAGCAAAAAATATTTGTTTAAATGTTCCTATGCATATTTTGGGCTAACTGAAATATTTTATTTTTTGTAAGAATCCTCAAAACTAGAAAAGAAAAAACAAGTCCAACCCATCATAATATTTTATTACCTGAAAGTTTTTAATAGTAACTTTTATATAAACACTATAAAACTTTCCTAAAAATACTGTATGTTGAATTTTTCTAAACATATTACTTTCATGAAAAACTGCTTTTGACACTACATACCCATTACCTCCGAGTTGGCCTTATTGTAAACGATGCAGGGAAATGCTAAAACTTAAAGTTCTTGGGCAAACACAAGTAACTCTATAAAAACATTTAATTTTTTATTACATTAGTTACACCACCAATATAGTAATTAAGAAAGCAATTTCTTTAAGCCTTTTTTAAATACTGGTTTTAGTTACAATTGCACATCACTATGTTACCATCTAGTTATTTGACAGACGTGACCTTCCTAATTCCTTCAAGTACATATATATCGTAATATGAAATATGGACATTTTCATTTACTAAACAGCACTAAGATACTTATATCTGGTACAAGCCATTATATTTACAAAACTTTAGACATCGGAGGTACATTATACAACATAAAAGATGAGTTAATATTCTATGTTTCTAACTGTACTGTTAGAACCCAAATTTGCTAATTAATCTTAACTCATATTGAAAAACAAAGGTAAGAAAAGTATGCAATCTACAAGTTGTAGAACTCAATTCACAAGATTGAAACCTAAGCTCTGAAGTTCTAAGGTTTCCTCATTAAATGGGAAAAAATGTATTGACAAAATTTTAGTATGTTCATGAAATGTAGAGTTACAAATCATTAAAGGTTTATTCTCCGTTGTATTTAAGACAGCCAAAGAAAACACTAAAGGGGGGTTCAAAGGGAAGCAGAAAATATGTGAAAATTTCAGAGCATTTGGTGCATTTTCAAGGTAGAAAATAACACACTTATAAAGCATAACTTGTTAGCAATCACATAGTGCCAACATCACCAGAACACCTTGTATATCTCTTAAACTTGTGATGATGACTTGGGTATTTACATTACATAGTGCTAACATCACCAGAACACCTTGTGTATCACTTAAACTTGTGATGATGACTTGGGTATTTACACCACCAATATAATAATTAAGAAAGCAATTTCTTTAAGCCTTTTTTAAATACTGGTTTTGGTTACAATTGCACATCACTGTGTTACCATCTAGTTATTTGACAGACGTGACCTGTCTAATAAATATAGCTAACATCACCAGAACACCTTGTGTATCACTTAAACTTGTGATGATGACTTAGATACTTACATTTCATCTACAGTCATTTACAAAATGGCTATACCCATTGTTTACCTTAATTTTTGAATTTTACAATTTTAATTTACAAATTAAACAGAAACACAGAGCTTCCATGTTTTTCAGGCAGGCAGTAGCACTGCCTATGTAGAGATGGCTTGGGTTGTTCATCGAAGTGGTATTTTAAATATCTCCTCAATAGGTCATCAGAACTCTACAATACTATACAGTGTTTCCTTTTATAACAATATCTACATAATGACTGAGTAACAAGTTCTGGGAATGTGTCTAAATATCATAGCAAAAAGTTTGAATTTCTTTTTCTTCTTTCTTCTGCTTCTTTTTTATTACATGATAACTCAAAAATCAAAACAATGGTATCAACCAATTTCACTGAAATGACATAGTTTCATATCGGAGTATTCACTTTTATAAGTATTATTAATAAGTTGTAGTACTTTAAAAAAAATCATAATTCTAGTTAGCTTTCTTACAGTAATTTAGTGTTCCTTAAGTACAGGGTGAAACAGGAATTACCAGCTAGTAATAAATAAAAAATAAATATTACAGTTGGAAGCTCATTCTATTTAGAACTTGGTTATAAATACAATCTTTCTATGTCTACTTAAACACTGCATTAAAAAAAAACAAGTAAAGAAAAAAACTTTTCAAAAAGTGGAAGTAAATGTAGGAATGGCTAATATCAATCCTTCAAAAACAATGCAAACAAAATAGTAGGGGATGGCATTTGCATCATCCCTACATAACAGCACAGGCAATAATTAACATATAGCAATACAAAGAACTATTCAAACACAATTGAATTGGATTTATCCTATTTTTGTCTGTTAACATTCTACTACACTTTGTGCCTGTGCTATTATGTAGGGATGATGCAAATGCCATCCTTACTATCTTGCTTGCTTTGTTTTTGAAGGATTGATATTAGCCATCCCTACATTTACTTCCTTTTTTGAAAAATTGCTTTTTTACTTGTTAAAAATTTAGAATGACTAAAAATCAGAACATACCAGGTGAAAATCATAATTTAAAAAAATTAGGTGGAAAATCAGAATCATTCCTACAAAATTTAAATAGTTGGCAGTTACAAAATGTTACAAATAATACTGCAGCTTTAGTTAGACTTGTGAAATAAGTTTCTTAAGTGCCTTAAAACATATAATATAAAGAAATAATAGTTCATTTGTTTAACAGTTTATATTATTACAACATTGAAAACTCTATTGTTTTATTTTATTTTCTCAAGTTATTTAAATTAATTAATGGACCTATACTGTGAACACCTATAATGATCACTGCTTCTGTAATTGTTCTTACTTGCCAACGAGTCTAAATAAAACTTGAATGTTAATGGTAGTGTATAAAGGAAAATGTTGCACATCTTCATAGATCTACTCAATAATTTACTATAATTTTTAAGAATGAAAGAATCAACCCCATTTATGATGACTTATTGGCTTGCAAAAGACTGTGCTTCAATATAACAGATTGAAAAGGTATTGTTATATTAAATATATATATATTAGATTTTTACACTTAAAAAGGTGCTGAATGTAGAAAGAGCTACATGTGCTTTTGTGTTAACAATAAAATTAGTTATCTTTTACTAAGCTTCATTCACCAAAAGTTTATAATTGAAAGAAAGTTTTCAATATTAAAGATATTTTATTGATATACATGAAAATTATATCCCAGTTGCTAATCATAATTTAATGTATAAGAAAGAAAACCTTGCTGAATAATATTTGTTGCTTGATTCCTGTTGTTACCTGCTGGTCAAAACACTCATTATTGTGACCTCTGCATCTGTTACACATTAAAAAACTCAAACCAATTTTAACATTAATTAACATCCTTGGTGAAAATGTTGATATAATGAAGTAACAATAAACAGTTCTTTAAAACCATCTTTCTTTTTTCATTTTCTACATTTATTCAGTGTTGTTTATATTATTTAAATATTCAAAGCATGTGTGTGTGTGTGTGTATATATGCATATACATATAAACCATGCAAGTTGTCTGCTGCAACTAACTAATAGATTCGATACTGTAAAGCACAACTCACTAAGTTGGAAGTATGATAGGGGATATGTAAAATACAACAAATTAGAACTCAAACAGCAGTTCCTCAGCATACTTACATCACTTCTAATATTGTAATAGTGTCTACAAACTTTTTAGAGCTTTCCTATCTTTCATTTACTAATACACAAGTCACTTTAACTTTATCAGCATGAGCTTGGTCCCAGGTACTGACCAAATAACCATTTCGTGCTTGTTACAGTTTTCATGCCATAACTTTTAAATTAGTAAGCGTACAGTACTGTGCAAAAATGTTAGGACAAAGCTCAAAAATTAGATTTCAGGCTACTTTCCAAGAACAATGGAAGGTAAATCACAGGTGAAACATCAAAATTTTATTAATCTTCATATTTAGTACAACAGAAACTCAGTGAAAGTGCTTGAGGTTCAACAAACAGTTAATATTTTGTGTGTCCCCCCTTTTGCTTTAATAACTGCAGACAGTCTTTCAGGCATTGTTGCAACATATTTAATCAAAGTGTCCTTTGGGATTTTACTTCAAGTGTCTCTAATACACTCCCATAAAGTTTTTTTTGGAAGTAACTTTTGATTTGTCAAGTTTTTGATCTATCAGATCCCAGATCT
>NW_013665722.1:511650-527652 GCF_000517525.1 Limulus polyphemus | reverse complement strand
AGATCCCAGATCTGCTCAATTGGGTTGAGATTGGGGCTCTGTGGGGGCCATTTGCATCATTTAAATGACTCCAGCAGCTTCTTTCTTAGCTAAGTAATTTCTGCATAGGTTGGATGAGTGTTTGAAGTCATTATGTTTTTGTTAGTAAAATCCTTTACTAATAATACACAAACCACTTGGTATACCATGATGGATCAGTATCTGATGGTACTTGCACTGGTCCATTATTCCATCTATTTTGCAAATATCTCCTGTTGCCTCAGCAGAAAAATACCCCCAAACCATCACACTGCCTCCCCCATGCTTTATGATAGGTGCTATGCATTGAGGTAAGTATATTTCACCTTTCTTCCACCAGACATACAACCTAGGCTTTGAACCAAATATTTCAAACTTGGACTCATCTGTCCATAACATCCTTTTCCAATCATCAATAGTCCAGTTTTTGTACTTTTTAGCAAATTTTAGTCTCTTGACAGTATTTGGAGATTGAAGTAAAGGTTTTTTTAACTGATACACAAACAATTATTCCATTCTCCTTGAGTCTTCTTGATACTGTAGATCTGGACACTTTTCTGTCATTTGGTACATGGTGGTTTATCATATGCTTGAGATCAGTGACAGCCTTCCTTCTGTCCCAAAGGCTGCATAAACAAAGATACTTAACATCAGTATCATTGAGTTTAGATGTTCTGCCTCTTCCTTTCCTATTTTCAAATTTACCTGTGTCAGTCTCACGATCAAAGTGTTTGGGAAGTATTTCAAGTCTGCAGCAATTTATCGGAGAGTCCAGCCAGCATCATGTAAAGCTTTTATGCGAACTCTCTGCTCAACTGACAATTATCTATGCTGTTTTGGCCATGGCAAGACAACAAAACTTAATACATAGTGTTAAACACTGTTTTTATCAAGATTTATTTGTAGAGTGCTATTAAATTGATTTCTTCTAGCATATACCAGTACCATATGCTAGCTCCTTGCTAGCTTCTTTCCATATAGTTAAGACACTGCATGGGGTACCATGACAGTTATTTCAGACCCTAAATTTGATCAATATGTTCATTCAAGTAAAACCCTTATGACATGCCTTTGGTACAAGTATATGGGAATTCTAAAGAATAATAAGTATTCTCACCCTGGCTCATTCAGTTGTCAACAAGGATCAGTGAAGCATTACCATAGTGTTGAAATTTACATTCTGCAATGGCATGGAAGAATTAGCCCCATAAAATGGAAGAAATGAGAAAATATTCTCTTGTCCCAACACTTTTGCACAGTACTGTATTTTCACAAAATTGTACATAAATTATCAGTAAACATTACAAGGCTTTCATATACAAGATATCAGATTTTTTATTAAGTTTTAAGACTTCTTAAGTAATGTTTTTCTCATGCCTTTTTTCTTTTTGAATGTTGACCATCCAACATGCAAAGTAATTTTGATTTTAAAATTAAAAATACTTTTATGGATCAGAAAATTTCACATGTGAAATCTTGATAACCTCCAGATAATTATCAAACTTTATGTTTTATCTGTTATTTTCACTACCGTATCTCTGTATGGGTTGGGTTTATTTGACTGACCTCATAACCACCATAAAAAATTTGGAAATAACTATAAATTATGCATTTTTCATTCTAGAATGACTATAGATTATAACATGAAAACACAAATGTTTAGTCTGAATAGCTTAAATCTCATAACATTATACATTTATATATATATTTATTATATTGACCTTTCAGCCATGCCTGGCTAACATTACAGAAGTTGCAATGATGCAGCACATGTGCACTCATGTTACCATATTCAAGAATATAAAACTGGTCTTTACAAAGTGACCTGCCTTGGCTGTGTTTAGTGGACTAGTGTATTATTACTATTTACAAACAAGTTCTTAAACTTATTTTTTTTAAAACACAGAACAGTAAATAAAGAAGTATAGCAAGTAGTTACGAACTTTGTACTTACTTGCTGCTTGTCATAGGTTGCTAAGACTTATCAAATTTCAAACGTGGAGGATGTTTTAAAAAAAAATAATTTTTTTAGTTTTTATATATACATTTTGAAATAAACAAAAATCATAAATCATTATAATACCACAGAATTCCACTATAATTTATCAAGCTTAGTAACTGAGATGTATTTGGACCTAAAAAATATGAAATTTCAAGCTCATTAATGTCTTACCTTTCTGCTTGGAATCGAGCACAAAAAGAAAGTTTGCCACCCAACTACTTCAAATAAGCTAAGAAAGCCACTAAGGGACATTCTGAACTTTCGATTGGTTATACACACATCATTGGGCAAAGGAGGTTGATTCAATAAATATATTAATATCCCAGAAAATATAAAAGATAGAATGTTATTTTACATTCTAGCTTGTTAAAATTGGTAATTTGAGTATCTAATTCATAAGAAACTACAGACCTTGTTTTTGGACATAACAAACATCTAATTTTAAACAATAATGTATACAATGTACCACATGACACACAAATATTGATATTTAGGATTTATTTTTTAGCCGTTACTTTTAAATTAAAAATTAACTAACGTATAATACTAAAATTTGAATTGTAATCTACAATTTGATACCAAACATATTGACATACATTCATTAAATAGTAGTTCAACAAAATTTTGAATGCAAGTCAACAAACGCAATGACATGGCCTTTGACCTGTGACAACAGGGTTTATGTCTCAACAGTCTTTATTATAGGGTTAAAGCCATTTCAATACCTAATTATGTTATTGGAGAAAATGTTTTATGTCTGAACCCATTATAGTTTAAAAAAAAGTGATTGTTATATCACTTTTGACTAAGCTCCCAAAGAAAGTATTAAATGGTATACATTTTTGACTTTGTACTGCACTCTTTTAGAGTCTTGACATTTATCCTTAAATGTTTTGTTTGATTAGCCACCTAAATAAAGAAATAATCATGTCAACTACAATGCTCATCATTTTATTCAAGTTCAGCTGTGTTTCTACTTTTAGAAGGATGCCCCTTTCATCAAGAAAGACATCCAAAAATACTTAAAACTGAGGGGAAAATGTAAAACCACATAATTTCTATTTTACAACATTAATTTTGTATCTTGTATGTTTTCTTTATAAGCTGTAAAGATGATACGCCTGGTATGGAAATGGTTAACAAATCTATATAATTAACATTAACAAGTGTGTGTACATGGGAAGTTTTTTAAGTTTGATTAAACTATGCAAAAATTAAATTAGGAGTAGGGGAATACAGGCAATGTCACCATGTTTGTAAGGGAGAGGTGGGTGTATATAGCACAACACATTGCAAAGGAAGGGTATTTGTGGAATGGATCTGTCATCCCTCAGAGTCCCATCTCAGACAACAGTGTTTGTATGTTAAGGTTTTGTGTGCGCATTTCTTCATTTGTTTATAGACACTTACAGTACAGTTAAAGTTTGAATTTTAATACTTGCCCCCGATACCCAGGTTTTGAAAGTTGATTGGTTTGTCATTTTTTATCACACCATTTGACTCAAAGTGTTTTTAGTATTAGAGGTGTTTGGTAGATATCGTGTTGTGGAATAGGTTTAACCCACTTATGTTTAACCTAGCAGTCACTGAGACACCCCACACAGCCATCAGCTTCATTCAGAATTCTACATTTATACACGAATAGCCTAGGCAGGTCCCTTAACTGTTCTAATAACTTTAAATACATGGCACTGCCTTTATATTTTATAAACTTTGTGCATTCATATTCAAAACACCACAATCAAAAAATATTTTGTACATGAAGCATGGGTTCCCCCTAATAAATCATAAAAACTTGTTTTTATTCATAGAATAATGGAGATACGTACATGTTTAACTACATTATATAAACAAACATTTGGATTCAATATCAGAGCTGTTATCTCCAAAAGCTAATTTAAATAAAAATAGTTGAACTCATAGGTGTCTTGTTTTACTGTATAAATACAATTAGGGCTTTAAAGAATATTTAATCTTTGTATTTGTTGCAATTAAATCCTCATTTTCAAATACTGCCATTTCTCTGCAATACATACATGATGGATACGTACCTTAATCTCTTGTTCTACCACAAGGTTCCTTTCTTTACATTGAAGATCAGAATTTTCCAACTGAGTTCTGCATTCAACATAAGAGGTGGACTCTGAATTCTCTCCTCTGAGTTTATATAGCATGTCATCCCGTTGTTTTTCTAAGTCTTTACATGTTTTTGTTAACTCTGAAATACATCATCCAAAACAAAAACAAAAAAAGAGTTCATATGCTCTCACAAAACACGCATCTACCAAAAAAATTATAAAGTCAAGCCCATACAATTCTATGTTTTATAATAATTCTTTAATAATTTTAAAGTTTTTACTTCATTTTAGTTTATAAATACATTTGCACCTACAACATACTTATAAATGTATTACAAGTTTTAGAAATTGAGTCATAAAAATATTTTACTGGCAATGCTTTTACTGGTCATGATGAAAAATATGATTGTTTCCCTAGTTATCCTGAGTATAATTTGGCCAAACAGTGTCATAAACAATTATTATACTGTGTTAAATCAGGTTGCCTGTATCCCGAAAGAAATGTAATTGTAATTACAAACAGATGTTCATAAATTAATTTAAATATGCCTATGAATTTGAAACAAAGTACCTATGAGGAAGAATATATATTTTAGTGTCAGCCTTTTAACGAGCTTTTAGTTACAAGGAAAGACTATAAGCACAAATCATTTTAAGCAGCATCTCCAAAAATTACTTATGCTGCACTCTAGCAACAATATCTATTATAAAAACAAAGTAATATTCACAATATTTGTGAAGCAAAATTAATCTTAACAACAATAACAAAATCACAGTTTATGTAATCAGGATGAGTATATTGTAAAAATATAAAATCAACATACCATCACATTTATTCTTCGTTTTATGTAGTAGTATCAACTGCTTTTTGCATTGTTTCACAAGATCTTCATGACTCATCTCTTCCAACTACACCAAATAGTTTTATTTGAAACAAAAATAAAACAAGATTTACTGACATATAAATAAAATTGTAACTGTTATCTAAAAGCTAAATATACATATACCTGTATAAGTATTTTACTACCACAAAGAATAAAAAATGGTCACCTTTTTTATTTAATTTTAATTAAAAACATTTAAGTCCTGAATCCTTTAAAAGGGTTTCAGCTAATCTCAAAGCCCACAGAAAGTTGAAAAATAAATGAATAAAACAATATTGAATAACCTTTTCATCACTTTGCTTTAGTTGTTTGGCATTTGATGGTGCAAAGCAACCAGGCTATCTGTGCTAAACAACCAGTAAAAACAGTGAAAGTAAAATTGTTATATAATGTAAAAATAAATAGCGTTAAAACTAAAATATGTCCAAACTACAGATGAAAGATTTGAATAGAACTAAAAAGGCCAATGGCTCATAAAAAATTGTAAAATACAATCAAGTTGGATAGTGTCACCATTGCCAATGACACCATCCAATCCACATCAAGTGGAAACCCATAGACAGTATATGTCAAAAATGGTGCCACTGCACACAGTCTTAACGACAGCACAACAGTTAAATGTGGGCTATTGTGACTTGAGTGTTACAAAGTCTACACAGTGGTGGGTCAGTACCAGATAACAGAAAATGACGAGTTAAAAAACTGTGATCAATGCATAGCCTAGCCAGGACAACTTGACACGTAGCTGCTTTATGTTAGGAATGAAAGCAAACTTACGGTCAAAGATAAGCCCCAAGAACTTTGTCTCAGGGACCACAGGAAGAACAACATCACCAAAATGGAGCTAAGGATCAACGTGTAAACCCCATTGGTGGTAAAAATGCATGCAAATGTTTTTTACAAAAAAAAAAAAAAAAGGTAAAAACCATTTGCTGTGGTTCACTTCCACAAGTGATTGAGGGCAGTCTGAAGCTGTGGCTCAATAAAACTCATGTTCAATGACCGACATGAGATGTGCAAGTCATCAACATAGAGCCCATTTGCAACAGTAAGAGGAAGTTGTGTAGTGATAGTATTAATCCTGATACTTAAAAGTGTGACATTCAAGATACAGCTCTGAGGGGCTCTTATTGTGGAAAAAAACAGGAAAGAGTCGAACCCACACAGACTTGGAATCGCCTGTCCAGTAAAAAGTTCTGAATAAAAATGGGTAAATGGCCACACAACCCATATGAGTGGAGGTCTCGCAAAATGCCGTACTTCCACATAGTGTCATAAGCCATCTCAAGATTGAAGAAAACAGAAATAAGATGTTCCCTCTTGAGAAAGGCTTCCCTGGTCAAGGTTTCAAGTAGAATCAAGTAGTCCATGGTGGAGTTCTGTGGGCAAGAGGAGCTTGTTTGATTTGAGGAACCAAACAAGACGAGCATTAACCATCCATTCTAAGACACTACAGAGACAGCTAGCCAAAGCAATTGAACGATAATTAGAAGGAATCTTGGGATCTTTCCCAGGCTTAGAGATAGGGAGGACAATAGCCTGGTGCCAAGCATCAGGAAAAACGTTCTCCTGCCAGATCCGGGTTAAAAACAACCAGAAGAATAGCAAGAGAGGAAGGAGAGAGATGGCACAGCATCTCATAGTGAACATCATCAGGTCCAACTGATGCACTACCAGACCAATGAAGAGCAAGCTTCAATTCCACCAGTGTAAATTGGCGAATATAATTATAGAGACGATCAGCCTGAAAGAAAAAAGGTGATCGCTCTGCTCGAGTCTTGATGGCCAAGAAAGTGGGTGAAGAAACAGAAGTGCTAGATGCTTGAGAAAAGCTCTAGCCGAGAGTATCGGTGATGCTCTGTATATCAGCAACTTCCTGGCCACTGGAGAGCAAGATGGAAATGGGATCGAAAGAATACCTCCCATTAACCTTCCCAATCTTGTCCCATATGACTTTGGAACTGGTGGTAGAAGAGATGCTAGTTGTGTACTTAATCCAAGATTCCTTTTGACTTTGACATCTGACCTGCTGAGCATGGGCACAGGCCCACTGGAAAGCAATGCAGTTGGAAAGAGTGCCATACCTGCAAAAAGTATCCCAGGCCCATTTCTGAACCTTCCGTGCCTGCTGGCAGGCTGGAGACCACCATGGACGAGGATACCGTGGGAAACATGTTGAGGTTTTTGGTATAGAATGAACAGATGCTTTGACAAAGCAATCAGTTACTGCTTCCATGCAGTCTTTAATACATGGAAGATTAACGACAGCAGGATCAAGTTCTAAGAGAGAGGTGAAAGAGAGCCAGTTGGCCTGGTCCAACTTCCACCATGGAACTCATGTTGGGTGGCATCAACCAAGGCCAATCTCCCTCAAAACAATAGGAAAATAACTGGCCTGTGGTTCACTGTTAACCCTCCAAGAAAATGGAAAAAAAAGTGAAGGAGAGCAGATAGATAGATGAATGGAAGTAAAAGACTAGGTGCATGAAAATAAGTATAAGAACCAGTATTGAAGAGAGAAAGATTGTGATCCGAGAGCATACTCTCTACGGAACGACCACTTCCAACAATATCAGCACCACCCCAGAGAGGATTGTGTCCATTAAAGTCTCCAAGAATTATAAAAGGAGACAGCAACTGTCCAATGACAGCATCAAGGTCTAATTGATCATAAGTTTCTCCAGGAGACAAGTAGAGAGAACAGAGAGTGATGGTACGACCCAAGGAAACACAGATGGCTATGGCCTCCAAGGGTGTATCAAGTGACACTGACAAGGTGGGCATGTGCTAGTCGAGCAGCAGTGCCACCCTTCCATGCACTCGTCCATCACACAACCTGCCATTCTGGTATAAAGAAAACTGCCAAAATGTGACTGTATTGGCAGGTTTCAGGAATGTTTTCTGTAAGGAAAGACACATGGGATGATAGGAATCGATCAAGGCCTTAATGTCATCCAGATTAGAATGAAAACCTCAAAGTTCCACTGTAACAAAGTGGCCATTTTTACTTAGGTGGAGGAGAACTGGGCGGAGAACCCTTCTGTTTACAACCACACCATTTTTCTTTACTAGAAGGAGGTCTGTTGACCTCCATGGATCCTGCCCTTGGTGAAGTAGGCAGATCTCTGTCATTAGACTTAGATTCCAGCAATTGAGGGCGTGAAAGAATAATCGTTCTGCATCACGGGGCTGAAGAAGATGGACCCAAGCAGACATCAGAAGCCATGGCCAAAGGAGGTAGACCCGGGTAGTCACTGGAAGGTATGGTGGGGACAGAGATAAGAGTAGACATTATCCATTGAGGGCAAAAGACTCTTCACATGAATGGAAAAAGACTCTGATAGAGGCACAGAAAGGTCCGTCTGCACTCCCACCGTAGTAGTGGAGTGTAGTGCAGTGGCATATGTCCAAGATGTAGGGGACAATAACTTCCGAGCCTCAGGGTAAGAAACGTTGTTAACAGTTTTTAAACTCCTTTGTTCCCTTGAAGAAGAATAGTCAACTATTCGAATGCGCTCGAGTTTTGGGCCTTGTTTTGAAAATATTACAACTTTTGTAGCTGATCCTGTGTGCTAACTACTTAACCCAGTTTTTAAACACTGTACCTCTTTTTCCTCCACCAATTTAGGGCAAAAACGATAGTAAGAGGGGTGGGAACCACTACAATTAATGCAGTGAGGGTCCAGTCTGCACTCATTGGCATCGTGGTCTTTGCCACCACAACAAGCACACATCACAAAACCACAAAAAGATGCCTTTGAATGACCGAACTGCTGACACTGGAAACATCCAGGAGGGTTGGGAATATATGGCCATAACTTACAGTTCAGATAACCTGCCTTGACAGCAGCAGGTGGACGTGTCAATGTCAAAATAAGAACATTGGTAGGCAACATAATTTCTTCTTTACACATGGAGATATGTCACACTGCAGAAACTCCTTAGCTGGAGAAACCAGCAAGGATCTCTGACTTGGGGATGTTCTTCAAATCTCTCTCAACAATAACTCCTCGTGAGGAATTCAAAGTAGCATGGGAAGTAATCACAATGGGTATATCCCTTATGGCCTTCGAATTCAAGAGTTCTACCAAGATATCCCCAGAACGTAGTTTCTTAACTGGCTTTGGAGAGCCAGCAAGCCCCTCTAATCCCTTCTGAATAAAAAAAGGGAGACATTTGCCCTAAAGGTTTGTCTGACAAGGAATGCAAGATCAGAAAATGAAGTACGGGTTCAGAATGGGTTGAAGCGTGATGGTCAGTCTTCAAGACTTGGTCATTTACGAATTAGCTGTTTTTTTTAAATTTTATTTTTTTGAGGATTTGGGGGATTATAATGAAATGAGTATGGTTCAGTGTCCACTGACCCCACCCACCATGTGGTTCTAGGAGGGGACAACTACAATGCCAAACAAGGACACTGCAGCAACACCAGGGCTTCATGAACACTATACCTAAACACCAGCATCAGACACAATGTCCACAACACCCATTGAAAATGCTCAACACTGGTACTCAGTTGACCAACAGGATCAGCCAGTTGACCCTGGGGGCCACCCCAAGGCCACCCATCTACAGAAAGTTAAGACCAAAGTGGTGTGTTGCAGTGCCCCAGACACCATTCAACCACCAGGATCCTCTCCTCCCATTCACAGGTCACCACGTACAGCAAACATGTGGATGGATGTTCAGATCCCAGAGGAGGTAAACTGAAAGTATAGAACCTTCTCTGGGAGGTCCCCTCACCATGTACAAGAATCTGCCTCGAGAGGCCCCTTGAGTTAATCAGCATATAAAGACGAAAAGTATAAAAAATTATCGACATTACCATACACTGAATATCAAACCACAACAAAGCTTTTGCATGTGTATTAAAAAAAAAAGAACAAATATGTCTACTCACCAAAACTTTACCACTTGGTTTCTGTGCTCCATTTTTCTGACTCTCGGCCATGTTAAAGCAGCTCAAATTATGTTGAATAAAGCTGATAAGAAATAATAAAATAGTTTATTTCATACTTTCAAATTGTCAAATGCCTGAAAATAATCATTTTTAGTAACATAAAACTTCCTATTCTAAACTACACAGATATCTTTACTCATAAATAAATCATACATTCAATGTTACCAGACACCTGAATATGTTCATCTCAATAGAATAGATAAGCAAAGTACAATATAAGTTGAGTAAATTTCTTAGCATAACATTATTTAAATGATTTCATGATTATAGATGAGAAAATAGACCTGCTATTACTCATAACTTTCACATATATTGCCTAACAAAAACAGTTTCCATATATTGTATAATTTTGTGGTGACCTAAAGCATCAAGAAACTAAGAAGGTTTAGATGGCAATCATTGTTTGTGATCTTACAGTGCCATTATATTTCTCCATATTACCTATCATAGGTGAAATATCATAGTAAACATAAAGAAAATAGGGTGGTGAATCTGGTGATCATTTGTCTAACATAAATTCTAAAAATGTTAAGGATATAAAAAAGACAGTGTGACAGAAAACCATCTAGCACACCAAGATCACCAAAAAAGAAATTGGCCTGACCTAAATATAATCCCTCACTTTGTTCTCTACAGAGAAGCATTTAAAATATGTCCAACTATTGTAAATGTAAAGTACTAAACTTCACTGTCCCCTCAGATACTAAAGCACATAATAATTCAAAATGCAAATCAATCACACTACGCAGGGTTTGACAGTATATGTTAGTTCTAGTTTTGAATCACATTTTGATTAAAACAAATGTTGTATTAATTAAGATAATGTAAAGTGTAAACGGTACTTTGGAAAAAAACAGTTTGTACACGAAGGGTGACAGCACTCTACAGAATCACTCAGAAATATCTATATGGCCTATACTTTCAAAACTCATCTTCCATTTGTTGTATTAGGACTAAAAGTGGTTTTTAAAATAATAATGGCAAAGTTTATGGTCAGTTTGCCTTTCTTGTCATAAAAGTTTAAAATGATCTAATAATAAGTCTTCTGAAAATAATTTTGATAACTATTATATTGTTAAAAACAAACCAAAAAACATTTTCAAAATATATATCTGAAAAAAAAAAGAAAGAGCCAAGTCAATACAACAATATAAATGCAATTTAAGCAAAATAATAAACAAGAAAAAAAAAAGATGGAAAACAATAATGGTCTGAGCAAATTAGAAATGACGAGTTTGTAATAAAATTTCCTGACTTCTGTCTGAAATGCAAAGTAATTGTTAATTATATTTTTAAATTCATGTTTTGATTGAAATTCAATTAGTTACAAATATTTTTTAAGCAAAGATGAATGATATAACAATCATCAATATTAACTATTTATACATTAATATGGCATTTCTCATGTAGCCACCTCATATTACAATTTGTTGCTTAGTTTTAAATCTGGTACAAAAGTTTATTGCCATTTGAAAAATTTAATTTCTACTGCTGGTAAAGTTGCTTTTATTAATATTGTTCATAACTGATTGTTAACAGTAATGTGAAAAATAAATGATTACAGTGCTCACATCAAGAAAAAAAGGAAAGATCATGTAAGATGTAAGAAATTTTATCTATCTCTAATGTTGAAAGCCCTCAGACAATTCCCCCTCGCCCCCATACATATTCTAATGATCTACAGCTAAACCTTATCCTTCCACCACACCTTGAATCTGCCAAAGGCATTTTAACCAAGCCCCTGACACTGTTGAAAATATGAATCGGGTCTTCCCTAGTTCTTCTATACTCCATTGAAAACAAGTTCAAACCTTTGAGTCTTCAAACCAAGAAACATTTTTGTAGTCTGTCTCTGAATTTCTTCCAGCTAATTCTGTAATAATGGGATGAAAACTTAACCTAATACTTAAAATGAAGTTCTGTAATTCTGTAATAAGGGGACCAAAACTTACCATAATACTTAAAATGAAGTTCTGTAATAAGGGGACCAAAACTTACCATAATACTTAAAATGAAGTTCTGTAATTCTGTAATAAGGGGACCAGAACTTACCATAATACTTGAAATGAGGCATTACCATACTTTTGTACAATATAATGTTAACTTCCATATTTCTGAACTCAAAATTTCTGTACTTAGCTTCCCAAACCTTATTAGATCTTTTCACCACTTCTAAACATATAGCTAAAAGTCTAAGGCTTTTATCAATCTCCACTCCATAATTCTCATCACTCTGGAGACAGAACAATATTACAAATATTACAATATTCCCACTATTAGTACTGAAATTTGCTTTATTCTTCATATAGTTATTCAACATTTTCATCCTGTTTCTATAATATTAGAAATTTTGTCATACTTTTTTCAAAAACCAGAAAGCTTTAATTATGGGTAACAAAAATAAAGGTCTCTGGGATGATTACAAATATACTGTAAACTGTTATCAGCTTATGTCCCTATTATAACATTATTCTCATACCACTGTTTATGTAATATAAAAATCTGAATGAACATTAGGTCTACATGTGTAATTGCTTTTATGTTCAATTTTCAGAATATTGGCCCTTCAAAACTATGACCCTTTGAACTTATGACACTTTAAAAATATGACCCTTCAGAATACTGGACTGTAACTATTACTTATCACAGAAACTAATACCTCTTCCCCACAAAAAAATACAGTATTTCTAAATTACCATACCCTGTGTTTCAGGCTAGCCCTCATCATACTATTGTCCTTGAGCAAGACACTTTACCTCAATTTTTCCAGTTTACCCAGCTGTATGAGGAGTACCAGCTTTTAGCTGGGGGTTAACCTATGATAGACTGGTGTTTGATCCAAGAGGAATGTGTCATTATTCTCATTTGCTTGTGTCACTTGAAACCAGAGTTCTAAAACACTGGCCCTTTGTGCCTCATATGGCATAGCACAGATTTAAGTTTTAACATATTTTCAGGAAATTACCGATTCCTCTTTAAAACTTATATAAAGTGACAGCTTCCCTTACTGCTGACAGTGACAGCAACTCAATCTATATCGTAAGCCAATCACCATGTTATAAAAATAAGTCTTAACTACCCATACAATAGCCCTTCCTTCCCTGGAATAATCCTAAAGTAGCCTTCCTATGAACCATTTCCAGCAGGTAAATACTCTTTTTTTTAGATAGAAACAATAACCATAAACAGTATTCTAAGTGAGGCCTAACTAGTGATTCATATAAGGTAACTGTAAACCTCTTTTGACTTGTATATCAATACATTTTCAAATTACAATACAATTTCTATTGTTTGCTATTACCAACTCAACAATGCTTCAGATGCATCAGGACTTAACCACCATTATGCCAAAATACTGAAGGTCATTTGCCAAATATTTGTCAAAAAAACACTCATTCTTCAGTACCTCAAATCCTCAACAGAACTAAAAATACCCAAGAGTTTAATGTAATCTACAAACTATATGAATTTGCTAATTATGCTCCTAAAAATATCAACTCTGAAAAAGCAAAGGCTCAAGTACTGACCCTTGAAGCATTTCACAAGTAACAAGGATTTACTCTGACTAGACTTCATTAATAACTTTTTGCCTTCTCTCATACAATTCAATTTGCTAGATTTCTCCAACATACCTCATCAAAAGTTTCTAAATATCTAATTACACCAAGTCCACACTATTTTCATCATACAGATAACTTGTAACATCCTTAAAAAAAGTTAACAGATCAGTAAGGGTACATTTACATCAGTGAATCCATGTTGATCTTCCTTTATGACACTATATTTCACAAGATCATTTTGCAAAGCTTCTTTTAACACTTTCTATAATTTTTCCCACAACAGAAGACTACCTTGTCTATAATCTCCGGGGTACCTTTTATCACCCCCTTTTAAAAACAAGAGTAACTTAACAGTTCTTCAATCCCAAGACACTTGAACACTATCTACTGACCTACCCCATAACTCACATTTTAAGAATTTCTCATTTGCACTGTATTACCACTCTGCTTTTTTTACTACCAAGCTGATTTTTAATAAAATCCTAACTATTTAACTATGTGAAGTACCTTAATGAAGATGCAAACCAATAAAAAGGTGCCTCCTTCCAAAATAAGAAAAACACTAATCCAACAGTTATACATTTATCAATACCTCAAAATCAACAAGTCACTTGAAAATTACTTTCAACAATTGTGCTGGCATCAAAAGAATGTAAATGTATAGCATCCCCTCATAATGTTAGCATATTAAACTTATAATAACAACTTTAAAAATTCAGTATTTATTATTCTTTTAAGACAG
Source organism: Limulus polyphemus (assembly GCF_000517525.1). NCBI lineage: Eukaryota > Metazoa > Arthropoda > Merostomata > Xiphosura > Limulidae > Limulus > Limulus polyphemus. The sequence goes on along the minus strand of NW_013665722.1, from coordinate 513,408 downwards.
TGATTATTTTACTGTTTCTTACCATAATGATATCACACTACTACCAGTTATTTCTCTGCTACAAATAGTTCAAGTTTGATAATATATTTCAATGAAAATTCTCATGTAATAAGCTTTATATTATTACTTTACTATTATGCATCACATAGTTTCAAGAAATGTGTTAGACCATGAGATGAAAGTGTTAAAGACAAGATTTCATTTTAAGAATCAGCCCAAACAAATTCATGTTTTATATATTGGTTAGGCAAGAAAGCCTTTTTATATAATAATATTACATATCACATACTAAACACCAGCTTAATTTATGTAGGGGTTTACTATATTAATAAAATTTAAACACAACCAAATCTTATCTTTTTCACAAAAATCATGTTCAGCAAACACGTAATTTAAAACTGAATTATGAAACACTAAATGTGATTCAACAGATAACACTAGCTCAACAGTAATATATATATATATATATATATACACACACACAATTTAAGAATTGGAATATGCCCCATTATATTTTGTTGCCAGTCATCTATGTTACTATTTGAATGTAATAAGGTTAACAGTTGTTGCCTTTATCATTTAGGTATTTTTCACCCTCTTGATTTAATTAAATACTTGAAACTAAAAGACATTTATTTCTGAAGAAATTACCAACCTCCTTGTAGTGCACACTATTTACTGATTGCCAAGCTTTATTATACAAGACACTAATTTTAGTGTAATCTCAATGGAATGTTAATACGAATACCAGTACAGAGAGAGTAATCATTTTTCATTAAGCATGGTATCTGAATATGGTATGAAATGAAAACATATAATCTTTGAATGTTATGTTTCAAGCAATCAGTAAACGAGTCTTGGAAGAAACCATCATAACACTGCAAATACAATTATATTTGTGAGGCTTCTGCACTTTTCAACCATGTATACTCTACGAAGTCGATCCTTTTCCAAATCCAACTTAAGTTTAACCGAACTCACGCTATGGTTAGTAGAGACTAATTAATAATAATACTATTATTAATATTATAATAGTACTAGTCACTACTCGTAGTAGTAGTACCGTAGTGGGCCTAGAACAAATTTAGAATGTAGGTTTATCTTCTATTCTAATTGTATGAAACTGGAATTTCACAGTTTGTAAATTAGAATTTAATTTTAAAAACTGCTATAGATGAAAACTTTTCAGCGATTACCTTATAATCGATAAATTCAAATTGGGCGTTAACTTGGTTCAGAAATTGGAATAAAAAAGCACTTCGATTACATGATTGCGTACCGAAATAAGCGAACTCGTGGTGAAATCAGGTAATTGTAATTATTTACAATTTTTGATGAATTTACTTTCTACATTTTTAGTTCCAATGAAAAATGAGAACAGTATATACTCGTTTATCTGTGGTGTTTAACAAACAGTATTTAATTTCAATATTAGTCACATTTTTATTATAAATAACAACATATAACAAAGCAAATTTATCAAAAATGTAAAATGAACTTTACAAGAAAAATCATTGCGATCGATTTTTTCTATTGTTTGTAGTTAATCACAAAGCTACACATTGGACTATCCATACTGTGCAAGTCACGGGTATCGAAACCCAGTTTTTAGCGTTATAAGCTTCAGACTTGTTGCTGTGCTACTGGGAACTTTTCTATGATACTGTTGCGTCAGCGAGGTCACGTGACTAGTATCACGCCACTTCTTTCTCGAACCTTCGTGAATTGTCGGGAGATTACTAGATTGGAGATAGTCTG
>NW_013665722.1:493849-511432 GCF_000517525.1 Limulus polyphemus | reverse complement strand
GTTTCGTCGGAACGAATTTACGGAAAATTAAGTAACGACTGGAGGCGTAACAATACTTTTGAGCGTCACACCGTGCACTTCTAGGCTAGAGTTCTCTCCTTAAACCTTTGAATTATTTTAGTGTTAACTATTTCGTTCTGTATATGCTTCTTAAATTAACGTAAAATCTCTTGTGCAAAAATTGCTGTTTCACACGTTTTTTTCATGTTTTGTTCATCACAAAAAATTAACTCGATCTTTGTTTCTCTCATTTGCACAGGACACCAAATTCTCCAGAACGTTATGTGGAATTGGTGGTTGGAAGAGCTCTCCTCAATGTGAAAAATAAAGATGTCAGACGTGATTTTAAATCAGTTTGTGATAAAGCGAAAGATAATTATGCTGATAAAATGAATTTCGCCAAGGCAACATGGTATAGCTGAACAGTTCTTAAAATGAAGAGGACAAACTTCAAAGTTAAGTACGTTTTGGAAGGAAAGGCGGTCGAGCCATAGGTCATCTAACTGATCATTTTTGGAATTATGTTTACTGTTTTGTAATAACACATATTCTGATGTTTGATGGTCTTTCCTAGTTGTTGATGAACAACGTGTGCAGCGAGTAATGCAGACCTTAAACACTTCACGTATTCCAGTGAACAGTGTAGAATCTTCACTTTATGAGAAAACAACATATCATGTCTACAGAGAGCAGAATTTCTCCCTAGACACGAGCATGTTTAAAAAACAGCCTGTTTATCTCTATTCACTTGTATAGTATACCATCATGACATGGGGTAAATGTTTGTCTCAGTCAGAGTTAACAAACTTATCAACCATTTGCTTGACAATTTGTATCACTCATTCTACTAAACCATAAAACTGGAGGAGATAAGATAAAGTTAGTATTGTTACGTCTCTGGTCATTGGTTTGTTTCCTGTATAATTTCTTTCCTATGAAACTTTAGCGACACAAGTCCTTTCTTAAATAAAACTGGTTTATTCTTTCTGAATACAACTTTGCAAGACACTTAATTTCCACAGTCACACTATAACAAACACTATGATTCACAACAAACGACTCACGTGCTCGCTCAACAATACGTCTCTCTCTGTTCGCAGTTCAATTACCCATTGTTGCCGTCACTTCTTGGCGGCTTATATATACAAGAATACCGCATATCTAATAACCTCTCGAGGCTTCATGAACGTTCGAAAATATGACGTGTTACTAACGTCACGTGACCCCCGCTGTCGTAACAGTATCTTCACTACACCCAACACTTTTCACAACTCAGAGAAGAGTTGACTGTTAACGTTAGCTCACTGATCTGTACGGAGTTTTTCAAGTGCTCCAAACCAGGCTATCCAGTGCTCTGCCAGTGCATGAGCCATGAACTGTGCAGACATATTTACCAATGAACAAGCCTTGGCCCACTTCATAAAGTGTTCGATTACCATAAGTATATACAGGTGACCCATTCCAATTCTGGGAGTGAATCAGGGATATCCAGGCCTATTCTATGTAGAGGAGGAGTAACAGTTAATTGCTGGAGTTTACCATGTTTTGGCTAGCTTTTTCCCTAGATGACTAATACCACGCAGTGTTATCCCAGTGCTGAACATCGTGACTTCAATGCAGCCAGAAGAACCACCATTAAACATTAGCTAGTTTGTTTGTTTGTTGAATTTCATGCAAAGTCACATAATGGCTATCTTCACTAGCCATCCATAATTTTGAAGTGACATACTAGCGAGGGTAACTAGTCAAATCACCTACTACCAACTCTTGGGCTATTCTTTACTAATGAATAGTGGAATTGGCCATCAAATTATATTGCCCTCATGGCTGAAAGGATGAGCGGGTTTGGTGATTAATTGTAATCTCATGACCTGCAGATTGCAAGCCAAGTACCCTAACCACCAGATCCATTAAACTTTAGTAAAAGTGTGTGCAACATTTTGGTAGCCTCCAGTCTTTGTTTATGAAAAGTCTAGCAAATCTCATTTCTGAAAGCTCCGAAGATCACCAACTGTAACACAGGCTAAGAATAATTGATTAGGTGTTGATAACAACGAAATTTCCTGCACTCGTAACTGCTTTAACAAGTGCTATGGTCACATACATCCATCCTAGATCCCTAAATTTAGCTGCTCATATTTTTACCTTGCTAGATTGCAAGGAGTGCCATGCAAGCTTAAATCCTTCAGTTGCTCTTTCAGGAGCTTCCGAAATATTATTCATGGACTTTTCCACTAGTAGAATCTCTTATTATGTGACTTTTGGTCATGAGGGCAGGAGTGGTCTCAACTCCCACATGGTCTAGGACATGTAATAAGGACTAATGTAAAGTCTCCATGTATATTAAGACAACCCATGTGCACATCTATAGTGTGGAACAATGTGAAAATGTATGAGTAAATTATACTCCTGCTATCATTCATATGGTGTTTTCAAAGTTCATCAGTCATTTCAGTGGTGCATGGTCCACTCGAAAAATAACTTTTTACCCTACTTGTAGTATTAAAAGTTTTATAAAGACCTCAACTGCGAGCATTTCTTTCCTTGTTATATAGCATGTGCATTCAGGAACCATGTGCATATGAGTAACATATGCAATTAAACATCCTTCTCTGTTTTGCAACTGTGATTATATTACTCCAATTCCACCATCACTGGCATCACTGTGGAACAGGAATTCACAACCTGTCATGGATACGCCAACATTTAATTCAATGACAGGAATGGTTTCTCGTATTCCTTACTCTATATGAAGTGCATCTCCACTTTAGTGAGAACCAGTAATGGAGTGATCTATGATAAATTGGCATCAAACCATTAGTAATGAAATGCTAAACTGAGGAAAGTGTGGACTTCTCATTTGGTCATAGGCTGAGGCCAATTTTGCATTGCTGCCATTTTAGCAGAATCCATGGATATTTCTTTTCTACCTGCAATATGACTGAGAAAATTCAGTTCATTGTGTACGAAAGTATATATATATATATTCCTGGTTTTTAGTTTAAAGCCTGCCTTATTTTACCTACTGAAATATCATTTACAGGTTCTCAGGCACAGACTTAAATGCATGAACTAACATTAAGATGTCAATTACGTAGATCAGGAGCTTTTCTCATTATAGCCCCATTTGCCTTACAAAATGGTAGACATATTACACAGACCAAACAGGATGACACAAAAACCTGTAGAAGCCACTTCTTTTGCTGAAAAAAGTCTCAGGTCTGCTCTCATCAACCAGCTTAACTTGACAGTATACAGATGCTACTGGACCAAGCACTCTCTGAAGACTTTATTATCCCATCCTTTAATGTCTACTGTATTTCAGCACTAGCCACATCCATAGTGTCTAGTTTTCTTATCAGGCATGCATCACCTGAATCAATTTGACGTTGTGTGACTATTGCCTGACTCAATTTGCCACCCCCAAAAATACATCAGCATATTCTGCCTACAAGTCATTGAGTTAATGTCACTGTATTAAGTTTAGGTTACCTGCACAATCCTCAACTAGTAACCTCAGATGTGTTGATAATAATCATATTTCACTTTTGGACATGGTTCAATGCACACAGCCCTAATATTATTGCTAGAATTAGCTACTCCCATTTCACTTACCTCGCATGTGTAAAGACTTTCTCAGCCCTGAAAGAGCTAGGCTATATATTATACTCTTTTTTTACAAATATTTCATTGAAATTCAATGGCCAGACCTGATCAGCCCAAGTAGTGTTGCCAAGTCTTGTGAGAAAAAATAAAATAAAATAAAAAAGGAGCTCAAGACAAGTACTGTTGGACTGTAGCAGTAGTATTTACTACATACTTTGGCTCGTCTTCACCTATTGCATCATTGTTTGAAACATATATCTTTGTCTATTTTGCTGCTTGGCATGGTGTGGGCAGTTCACTTGAAAATGTCCCAACATTGCACAGGCAAGTCAGAAACTTCACTCTAACCCTCCAAAATGGTATCCTGTTGGAGATAGGTTGCAGAGTGTAAGTCAAGGTAGGACTGAGATAGCCCCACTCTTTTAATGGATATCAATGTGTTTGCATCTCAATGCCAAGATGATGTTTTATGTAGTTGGTTAAACCTAGGCTGGACTCCAATCTGGCTCAACTTGGGTGCCTGGGTAGGATTTTTTTATTGAAGATGAAGTCATTGCAGCTGCCACTACAAGCCTTTTTGCTTGTTGCAAACAGTTCACAGTACCTTGTAATGCACTGTGTCAGAAACTGGCTCAATAAGGGCGAGAAGATCTCTCACACCTAGGTGGTACCATATCATTTTACTAGATAGCCCTTCATCTACCTTGTTAATGAGGTTATTCTAGTGATACGCATAGATCATTACAGGGTAAGATTTATTTTGCAAATAGCACTAATAATCAATTTAAATGGTCAAGCTTTTATGAGCCTTGAACTCAGTCTGATGGGTTGCTCTGTTTTCCATCAGGCCAAACCTCTACTATAACTCAAGAATGACTGTTTCATAGTCCTACTGTTGCACTGTTGCTTTTTACTCAAGTGTTTGATGGAATCCAGGCCTAGATTCAGTATCAGGTGTTGCACAGCCTGTTCTGGAATCAAATCATTCCAGCCAATTAACTGTGTGAATGTAACTGACTGATGTAATCAACATGCTTATAGACTCAGCAACAGCAAATTGAGTTGGATTGAGCTAATATCTGTTGACATGAATATGTTTTTTCTACACTTATTATCACCATTAAAGGTCAGTAATAACGAAATATTTTTTTTTATAATTTTGGTTTGTACATACGTTTCAAATGTCATCACATTTCAGTTAAATAATAATACTGTATAAAAATAACATATTTTTCAATATTATGTTTCAATAATTAATTGTTTTAACATTCTCTGAAACTAATAAATTATTCGTAAAAATTCATGGGGAAATAATAACTAGCTGTGCAACGTATTTTGCTTTGTTTTGAACAACAATCTACATGTTTTTGGTAATTTGTGTAGAAAATCCTTAGAGCAATAAAGCGTCATTACCCCATTATTAAAATTTCGAAAATCTAATGAACACATACCTATATTATGAAGTTTGACTCACATGGCCAAAAACATTGTTAATAGTGATGATACCGAAATGATGAAATAATGTATCCTAATTGTCAGGTTTTAAGTATATGTGGGCTGAAATTCTTCTAGAGTATGTGTCTGTAACTTGTTGGTGATAAATTCGAACAATAAACGGACAGTACACAATCCACTTTTTTCAAAATAAGTCGCCCCCAGTAGCACAGCGGTATGTCTGCGGACTTACAACGCCAGAAACCGGGTTTCGATACCCGTGGTGGGCAGAGCACAGATAGCCCTTGTGTAGCTTTGTGCATAATTAAAAACAAACAAACAAACAAACAAAAAACAAAATAAGTCAAACGTATTGTTGCGTCATCGAGGTCACGTGACTGGTGTGGCGCCACCTATTTTCTAGAACTATCCTGTAACTTGGCGAATGCTCTAGTATTTACTAGATATAGGGTAGTCTGGTATATAAAAGAGGGTGACAACGTGACAGAATAATGTAATGTGTGTAGACAGTGTGTAATTGATCTGCAGTCAGAGAGAGACGTATTGTTGTTATAGCGTTTGTTTTAGCGCGACTGTTGAAAATAAGTGTATCGTAAAGTTGTATTCGGAAAGAATAAACCAGTTTTATTAAGTAAGGACTTGTGTCGCTAAAGTTTCGTCGGAACGAAGTTACGGAAAATCAATTAACAAACGGAGACGTAACAGTATATACATAATGCTATACACTATAGGATATCACAGTCGTGTCTAAAACTATTTTCTAGTCAAAAATCCACTCAGGCTGATTCAATTACTTTAGAATCCAACTGACAAGATGAACTATTATTCTCTACACTTATTACAACAGTGCCAGTGAATAATTCACTTACGGTACCCCATGTATTACCATAGTTGTATCCTGAATTTCAAATAATTGTCTCCTTTTCATCAATGTCCACACAGGTGGGTTCAATTACTTTAAAACACCCTTTGACAAGACAAGTTGTTCTTCTTATCTCTATTAAACTGTGAAACTCATTTTAAAATATCACCCTTACGGCTCATCATTCGCACACCAGCTAACTTAATGTTTTCTAACTTTTTTTTTCTGACTGAACTTTACTTTCATTTCACTCACTTCTTTACTTTTCACTTGACTTGCGCTCGCTTGGTCAACTATATACAGAACTTGGAATTTTCAACAAACTAAGCAAGCAACGCTTTAATCTAACAATACTCACTTGAGGTAACAAGAAAAACACAGAAGTATCGAGTAACGTGACGTCAACAATATTATTAAAACCTAGACAAAATGTAATTGCAAACAGAACGTAGATTTGTACAGAGTTACGTAACGAAATCTGTCACAACTAATACTTTTAAAACAATCCATCTTCAACACTCCTGTCTTAAAAACTAAACAACCTTTAAATACTAAGTCACAAAATAAACTAAGTAATAACACTTACACTAAACAGTCTTGTATATCCAACACTAGTCTTTATAAGTAAGAATGTAAGAAAAGTACAGGGTGTCCATAAATTATCTGACACATTTTATAAAGTAACAACTATAATATGTTTGAAGTTATTAATTTAAAAAATGGTTCACATAACTTATGGACACCCTGTATATTTGATTAACTATACTCATCATCAGGTTGAATTTTAATTTCGCTCTAAGTAGGTAGCTGACTCTGATTGTAAGTTCATATAAGTTTTCATGTGTAAGTGTAAGTTTTCATGTAAATTTTTAGATCTAGTTCCGATAGACCTCAAAATCCTTTTGGCCCCACCATATGGGAATTAGAATTTGAAAATGTCTATAATCTGAATGTAAACTATTAGTTTCAACAGCTCCTTATATGCATATATAAATTTGCAAACAAATCGGTTCAGTCAAACCAAAGAATCCCTAAAATCCATTTACGTCTCAATTTTGGGTTCTCTTACAACTCTTTCGAATTTTTCCTAATTTTAATCATCAAGCGCATGTAAATATCATATCGTTTTGTCAAAACCTTTTGGGAGGAATTGAAAATTAAACGAAACATGGATATAGGTAAAATTGAGAAGACCTATTACAAAGATAGAGAACAGAAGTTAAGTCATGTTAAAAATTATATAACTGGAGCATTTCTGACAACAAAATAAACCTGTACTAAGTAAATAACACGCATTTTAAAGCAATACGCGCAAATTATAAGATGTAATTTCCTTCTATTTATTCAGTAAAATAGTATGTTTTTCTTGCTGCTTATCCTATACAGGAAATACTAACCGAATCTTCAGAATCAATTGTTATTTCTCTGTGCGAGTGCACAATAGATACATCAATTAAAAATAAGCTAAAATATTTTTCTCTTTGTGTGATTGTTTTTCTATACTGAAGCTTCCTAATAACAAGCATGTATTCATTAGAGTTAAAGAATTGTGGAATATTCGTTCACCTACGTAAAATTCATAAGGATATCAGGTGATTTATAGGGTTTAAGCACTGCATTTGAAGTGTAAGAAACCAGTGATAAAACATGTAATATTTATTGATAAAAAAATGTGGAAAATATAATTCAGCATACGCATAAAAGATCCCCACTCCAAAAAATAGAGGTATCAACACTGCTTCAAGTCTCTAGATTATCAAAATTATGAGAACGTTTTGTTTTAAAATAACTAAATGAGATTTGCATATTGTTGTAAACATAGAACATTTTAATAGAAAATCAAAAATAGTGTCTTAATTCATCAACAGAGGGCAATTTATTACCCAAGAGTTTAAGATTGACGCAATTTATAAACAAAGAACGATCTTCGCTTACAAACAACGCCGAGCGCAACGTGACATTTTTCGTCATTGTGCTATGGCTCAGCCAATCAGCGAAAGATATTACGTATCACGCTTTTGGTCACGTTGCAAGTGGTGTGGAATCTGGAACGTGTGGTCTGGCGAGGCAATAACTAAGAGTCATTTCAGAGAGGAAGTTCTTAAAGTATAGGTTATACGTGAAAGAGTTACTCAGTTGTCCTGATTTTCGTGTAAAGTATTAGTCCCTTTGTTGAACAGTTGGGAGGATGCTTTTATAGACTTAGTGTATAATAGTTAATAGTAGAGAAAACATTTGTGTGGAATTGAACTTAGAACTGAATAACCAGCATTACTTGAGGTATTGTGTGATTTCACTGTTTTCAGTGCGTAAAATCAAAATATTGATCGCAAAGTACTGGCTTTGGTAGTTTTTGGCAGGGAGGAAGACCATATAAATACATTTAACTCAACTGTACAACATATATATATTTGGTATAGTGTTACTGAATACGCACATTTTGTATGCAATGTCTGCTCCCCAAACAAAAAACTTGGTACACTGGTTTAGACGTGGACTACGACTTCATGATCAACCTGCTCTCCTAGAAGGACTCGCAGGATGTACGTCTTTTCGCTGTGTGTTTATTTTGGACCCTTGGTTCGCAGGTTCATCTAACGTTGGAGTAAATAAGTGGAGGTACGTAAAATTATTTTATTTAATGGACTATAACCTAACATACGTTAATATTATGATAATAAGTAGTTACCTTGTGATAGCGAAAATTTTAAAAAGACATTACAATTGTTAGTATAAACATGTTTTATCTCATACTATTACTAGTGGGGACCTCGTTATAAAGCTTACTTTATAATAATGGTACTTGGTTTGTTTGGTTTAAATTTCGCACAAAGCTACAAATGGGCTATCTGCGCTAGCCATCCCTAATTTTAGCAGTGATAGACTAGAGCGAAGGCAGCTAGTCAACACCACCCATCGCCAACTCATGGGCTACTCTTTACCAACGAATAATGGGTTTGAGCATATTCGGCGTGACGGGGATTCGAACCCGCAGATTTCAAGTCGATTGCCCCAACCACCAGGCCAGGCCTACTTGGTCAGACTAACGTTGGAGTGTCGAAGCTACTCCATAGCGTTATTAGTACCCTTTTTCTTCTGGTTCTAGTATAATTACCCAATTGACTTTAATTTTTAAACATGTTTTTCTAAACTATTCATGCACCTAACTGCATGTGGGGCCAATATTTTTTGGTTACGAGATACTCTTAAAATACGAGTCACATAACAAACTTTTAATCGAAATTACTGTCAATATTATGTTATTATTTCCACCAATTATTGTTGTAGTCTCCAACGGTATTTGTATAGAAAATAAGTGATATCACTAAATTTGTTTGGTCAGTGGATCTCACCGCCGTGAGTAGTACCTAAACAATTCGGTACATAATATTAACTTACGATCAACGTAAGCCACCAACATATAACATAACTTAAAATATACCCAGTCATCAGTATAGCTAATTAAATATACTGTTAAGACTATCATTCTTATAATTATTAAAATACATCGATTCATCACGATATTTTCGGCCGTAAACCCAATAATATCTCACTAGGAGACTTAGGTTAGTTCTAAAACCATATACTAGGCTAATAATGCAGAATAAACATTATATAAAAAGTATTTTGTTTTAACAGAATATTTGTAAAAATTGAGGGGCATAAACTAGTAACAGAGAAGGATCGGGATAAGGTTACTACCACACATATATTACCGAACGATCTGGTTTTGTGACCGCCTGTTTTGTTTCTTCTTTTTTGTTTTGTAATGCATGAAGACATAACTGTAACCTGAAAGTTGTCGAAAAGTTCAAATAAAATATAAAGTGTAGCTAGTTAGATTTCGAACAAATGATACAGTAATGGTGTAACAGTGTACAAACATTGTCATGGTGCGTTATTGTTAGAGTTGTACAGTTTTGTTTGCTCTTCGCTGGACTTAAGATATTAAATAAATGATTTAGAAGCACTGGCAACATATATATCTACAATCTAGATTATTTTCGAAAGCGTTTAATTTGAACCTTGTAACAAAACTGTGATTGAAACTCTGAAGAATAACAGTTAAAACATTCAATTTCATAGGCAATTCTCTCTGGGATTAAGCCAATTACGTGCCAAAACCCTAAAGATATGCACAATTAGCTTTTCATAGGTCATTCACATGCACATCGTACAGTGTAGTTTTGATTTCGAATTAAGTATTGTCGTTGTAATGTTACTTGTGCTAACCAGATAATTTAAAAGTGAGAAAGGTGGGGTAAGACTAGGATTACCACATTTCCAAAATAAAAAATTGGGACTTTATATTTCCTTACGAAGTGACACCGTAATAGCCCCCGAACCAGTTTAAATTACAACACACGTTTTAACTTTACTAAAACCACAGACAAACAAGAATTTGTTAAAATCTTATATTCATTAAAAAATGACAAATAAAGTCTTTAAAAACGCGACAAAATTATTCTAAACCTACTCAAAAGAAAAATATTGCTGCTTTTTTTTTATACTAAGCAGGTCTTCAAGTCTCAATTTCTGATGATGCCCAATGACAGGTGAGGTGAGAAAACTTAGTAGAAAGGGAGGTAACACTGTACCGTGTGATTTATTTTTGTCTGTTTGTTTTATAGCAAAGCCACATCGTACTACCTACTGTGTCCACCGAGGGAATCAAACCCCTAATTTTAGCCTTGTAAATCCGTAGACTTATCGCTGACCCACCGGGGGACTTACTTCTGCGCGTAAAATGTAAAAGATCTTATAATGACAAACCATACATATGAAATTCACATCGAGTTACAAAGACACTGGGGCAATTTAAAACTTTTACTGCTTCGAGTCGGGACAAAAAAAAAACAACTAAAAATTGGAACATCTAGTAATCCTAGGTAAGACTGACACCTTAACTTTGAATGTATTTCTCACCAATTGATGTGATTTTCATTAAAGGAACAATTCTTTAAATAAACCATATTTTCTAGTTAAAACAAAGATTGGAATCTCTTTTCAGATACAGAAAAAAAATCCCATTTTTGGTTGGGGTCGTCTTACCTATAAAGTTAAATAAAGTGGGCCCAAAAGATGGCCCTCATATACCTCATGTCAACTACTAATTACAATTAGAGCATATTTAGAACAAATGCTGCATTTAAAAACCTCGTTTAAACATCCATTAAAGCGCTCATGACAGGGATCGGGAAAGCGTGCCGCACGCGAAAATTGTGCATTATCCAGGACAATGGCGTAAACGAACGTGGGAACTAATACGGAGCGATGACGTACATTGCGGCCGAAAGATCTGGCGGTAAATACGTCATGGGGGGGGGGGGATGGGGAGTTAACCTAAGCCACTCACTGTAAAGCAGTCGCATGTTATAAAAATTCGGTGAACTTGAACCGTATTTCTTTTACTTTATATTCGGTTGTCTATAATTGCTTATTGTTTGAAATCATTGAAATATGTATTTAGTAACCTAAAAAAATTCAATGTGCGTACGTTAGATCAAAGTTGTTCAAATACAGAAAAAAAAACGAAAAACATTTATTTCGCGCCCGTCCGCCAATGTGGTTATGTATAATTCACGCTAATGGCAGCACATCATACATCATAAGTTATGATAAACGCGGGTGGCTGTTTATCCGGAAACAACTTTTTTACCCTTATGTATATCTTTTTAGCAGACCGAAACACTTGAATAGAGTGCAAAGCTTAATGTGTAGTTTTTCATATACTTAGTGTCATGAGCTTCGTACTAAGTGATTTGCACTGTATTATCAAAGAACTTAACTATCTAAACATACTGGCCACATACATTACTTGATAGTTAACACAGCTCAGATGTAATCAGTTTTGGACATGAACCACCAAATATCCGTATTTTGACAAACTAAACGAAATTAAACTATTTTACGATATTAGTGTAGATTTTAATCGTTTTTAGTTTATTTATCCAAGTTATTATTGTCGCATGAGTGATTATTATTGAAGTAATGTCAGTAAAATTTTCTTGTTGTTTAAATATAATGTGGGAAATTTTATATTTCCTAGTTGTTTGTATCACGCTCTTAAAATTAATATCACTGCACATTTGTTTTATCCTAGATATATGACAGTCAATACTGTAGCTTTCCAATATTGCAGGCCCGGTATGGCCAGGTGGTTAGAGCGCTCAACTAGCAATTTTCGGGTCGCGGGTTCGAATCCCCGTCACACCAAACATGCTCGTCCTTTCAGCCGTGGGGGAGTTATAATGTGACGGTAAATCCAACTATTCGTTGGTAAAATAGTAGCCCAAGAGTTGGCGGTGGGTGGTGATGACCAGTTGCCTTTCCTCTAGTATTACACTGCTAAATTAGGGACGGCTAGCGCAGATAGCCCTCGTGTAGCTTTGCGCGAAATTCAAAAATAAACAAACCAATATTGCAGTTTTGAGTTGTTTTTTATAACGTTGGAAAACGTTTTAATGTTTACGTAAGTACAGCAATAATAACAGACGACGTCAAAAATATTTTGTCAGGAATTATCTGTAAAATAAATGAATGTTTAAAACTACTGCATACTATAATTTTTCAGATATTAATTTCAATATTTACTTGGATAAGTATGAAGCACTGGTATTAAAAATTATTAACTACGCATCAAGTATATTTTTATAATACAATATTTACTTGTATAAGTACCGAATAAATGTACAAATTATCATTTATTTTAGTGGGTAGTCGTTGTATGTTAATAAAGAAATACCTAAATTGACTCGAATGCACGTTAAATTGTGCATTTAATGATATTTGAGTTATTACTTGCTCTTACAATGTTGTATGACGTATATCAAAAGATATGAAAAAAAAACAGTTTAATCAAACAACTATAATATATGATATTATATTACCACTGATATGAAGTTGACTATCATTATAATCAAAACCAAACAGATCTCGGTTCAATAAAGTATAACATTTAAATGCTCTTGAATAGCCTTTTAGAATTAAGACAGTTTTAGTACGAAATTATAATAACATCACACAACATGTGCCATAGACGTAATTAATATTCAGAGTACGATTTTGTATGTCTGCGGTCTTACAACGCTAAATATTGAGTTTCGATACCCGTGGTGGGCAGAGTACAGATAGCCCATCGTGTATCTTTGTGCTTAACTTTAAACAAACAAACTATTTTGTATACGCATTAAATAAAGTTCAAAGAAAAAAGCATTGTAGGCGTTAACAGTAAGGTGTTTTCTTGATAGCTGTACACGATCTTTGGTAATGATTTGTATATCCAATCAACCATGACCTGTGATTACATAGGTTAAAAGCTCTCACCATTTTATCACAATTCAGTAAAAGTGTGGTAATTTGTAAGTGCACGTGGAGCCTAAAATTAATCCCTTTCTGGGAGAATAAAATTATCAGGATTTTCCGAAGCAAAGTGCTCCTATTCTGCGATTCTAAAAGTAAGAAAGAAAGGGGGAATTTCGAAGGAAAGGAGTTCTGCTCAAGTTTCAGTAAAAAAATTATGTAATTTGCTATTGTCCTGCCGAAGATACAACAGTTCAAAACTAATGCACTGGATATTGCTAGAGCTTTTACCAACGAATTTATTAATATTGCAGATTACAGCTATAATGTTAAGCTAAACATCTGGATAGTCAATGGAAATATCAAAGTAAGCCCTGCATTATATCAGGGCAACGTGTTGACACCATCATACTTTGAGAAAATTTAACCATTGGACGAATTGGATACCAATAAGATATAGCCTCATCAATATAAAACAGGCAGCCAAAAATGTAAGTCAGCATTTCAATTCCTCTGCAAAATACGAGCACAGTCGAGAATTCGCACATCTCTTATGGACTTCTGTGTCTTTAGATTGCTGTTTTTGGAAGTTGCTGACCTCGCACGGTTGATAGGATTTGGAATTGTTTAAAAAGAAGGGAGGGGGACATCTGTGTAGAGCCTACTTAACGCACGAGCCCATGACCCCTAGTTGTTTAGGATCCCTGGATTCCACCCACATTGCGAATTTTTGAGAGTGTAAATGAAGCAGGCAAATTCGAGAGAACAGCTGATATTACATCACTGTTACTGATGTGTTTTGGTTTAGGAAAGAGAATTAAAGTTTCATAGCATGAGTGCTTACGTAGTCCTAGACGGAGAAAATAATTTATTGTATAGAATAACTGGTGCGACATTATGCCGTGTGTTGATTGTTTGTTTATTTTCTGTCAGCAAACATTCAATATGGAATAGGTATTTAAGTGTGCGAAGTTTTTACTGTTGTTGAGTTCGACAACAGTAAAAACTTGAAGACTTCCATTAACCACATTGGTGACTTAGTCGGGTATTTTTTTCACTCAAAAGTGAGAGCTTTTTCGTTGTTTACTTGATTCAGTATGTTTAACCGAAGACATGGTTTACAGAAACAAATGTATTGTAAAAATTACTATTTTAATATCATAAGAGTAAAAATAGATTGTTTATTTTTCATAAATACAATAGCAAGTGATGGAAGTAACACTCAATTACCACACCTCGCTGTGACTTAATATAGAAAAAGTATTTTGGTTGGAAGTACAGATCTAGATTTTAAGAAGAGTAAAAACTTCAATATTCGCAATAAAAGAGGACTTGTTTGCTTCTTATGGATTTTTACCCCATGTGTATCAGAAGCAACTACCGCCCCTATTGTCTCCTTTAATCGAAGGCCCCACAAAAAAAGCTTGTCTTAAGTTGTTTGAAAAGTGTCATTTCTTTTAAATGAACCAATGTCTTTATAAAGTCCTCTGAATACTACTGGATAATTCTATATCTACAAATAATTCCAGAGTATTAGAATGAGGCATGGTGTTGAATGTTTGGAAAACTTCAGAGAACTATTTGGTACTGTAACCACAAGACTGGGATTGCATTTCATCACGAACGAGCGGAAACAAAAATTGAAAGAGGTTTTTTTGGGCTACTTGAACAAAGATGATATTTTCTCCGCTTTAACATGGAGTTTCTTTTTGCTCAACAAAAGTCATACAAGTAAGATCAGTAGATCAGCAGCAGTTACAAAGGGTATTGTACTTTTCTCTCTTCCTGCTGTAAAATATTCACGAATACACCCGCTGGTTGCCAGATGTTTAGATATACAGCCTTGCAATTCATATAGATCTGGGTTATAATTTTGTATATCTTGTCAAGATAAACTACAAGTGCAGCAAAAAAAAACAGAAATATCTTAGATATCATGGCAGCTGCTTGATGAGAACATTTTATGGAAAGACATATCAAAGCAGTACATACGATTTATTGTAGTGTACGTTTGGTAAATTATATCTCCACTTGCTAAAGTGGCTGACGGTCCAAGATTTGATGATGATCAAAATGAGCATAAATATGTAATTTAAACCTAGAATTAGTTTCACATGATGTTGATAACTTTTTGATCCAATAATATGATTCCTATGAAGAAGGTAATTAAACTTTACATGACACACACTTATTTCTAAAACATTATGAACAAGTTATTTCCTAACACCCGATCTTTTTACAAAATAGTTCAGTTTTTAGAGAAAAACAAAACAAAAAACTTGTATGCACACGCTATCTGCGGTAGCCATCCTTAATTTTGAAGTGATATACTAGAATGAGACGAGCTAGTCAACATCACCCACCACCAACTCGTGGGTTACTTTAATCGAATAATGGGATTTGACTGTCACTTTTATAATGCACCCACTGCCCCAGAGCAAGGAGCGCAATATTTTGTTTTTTTGGCGGAGATGGGTAAAGAATAAAACCTTTTTTTTTGCCAGAACATATTATATATTTCCAAGACTTGGTTTAAAGAACCAACAATAAATTTAAATGAAACGTAGCAATTAAAGCTGATTAATCCATACTTTAATTAAAATAATTTAAGTTATCAAGAATTGTGTTACGAAAAATTCTACTCTTCAAATACTGTTAAAAAAAAGCAAGGAGGTGAACAAAGCAAAAGGAATATAACGTGAAATGATTCCCTCACCGCTGTTGAGTAGTCTTTAAATTGAAACCTTATATGTTCGTGTTAGGTTACAAGTGCATTGGGAGTAACTATGGTAACTAACCTCCTTTGATCTGTAGCATCAAGTGTATCATAGGCTGGCATACATGCAGCGATAGACCTGGGCTGAGAATTTCGCTACATATCTTTGAAGTTCTGAATTAGCATGAAGCGGCGTGTTTAAAATATGAAGGCACACGGCATGTAATAGTCGAGTGTATGCAAATAGTCGTTGCATATTAATATATAATTTTGAAATTTAAATACACGACATGCATGATTTAAATATGCTACATGTATGGCGTATACAAATTTCACGAGGTCGTGATGCTTGCACCTAGGAACACAGCATGAACTATGACATTCAAAGCAACACGTTTTACCACTTTCAGATAACCACAGGAGGAAAGGCGTCATTGGGTTCTCGATTATAAAATATACAAGTAATATAAATACAATTATTCGCCTTTTTCCGCGCTTTTAAAATGGTTTGATTTATTATAAAGAAAAGAATTGGTAAAAATAATTTTAATATGAAATTTGCATGACTTTAGGCTCTTGGTATTTTTTCTCAAGTCTGAATTATTTTTTTTTTTTTATTTTTCTGAGAATTTTGTGTTTCTTTGTAGTTAAGCACAAAGCTACACAGTGTGCTATCTGTGCTCTGCCCACCACGGGTGTCGAAACCCGGTTTTTGGCGTTGTAAGTCCGCAGTCATACCGCTGTATCATTTGTGGGCCTTTTCTGAGAAACTGTGTTCTGACACATAAGCATTCTTAATTGCAAGTGTAATTTGTGCATGACATAAAGTATTTCTTATGCTTATATATCAAGAGAATAAAAATACATAATGTTAATGCATTTTTATAAACAAATAAGTGTTGTTGTTGTTCGTTGTTTTACGTTTCTTATTGCCCCTAGTGGCACAGCGGTATGTCTGCGGAATTACAACGCTAGAAACTGGGTTTCGATACCCGTGGTGAGTAGAGCACAGATAGCACACTGTGTAGCTTTGTGTTTAACTACAAAGAAACACAAAATTCTCAGAAAAATAATAAAAAAAATAATTCAGACTTGAGAAAAAATACCAAGAGCCTAAAGTGTAGCTTTGTGCTTAACATAAAAAACAAACAAACGTTTCTTATTGCAAAGCTACACAATGGGCTATTTGCATTCTGTCCACCGCGGGGAATCGAACCTCGTATTTTAGCTTTATAAGCCCGTAAACTTACCGTTGACCCATGGAGGGTCATATAAACAACTAAAAAATACTAATTAAATTAATATACTTCTTCCACACGTTTGGTCAATTTGATCTTAACATCTAAGTTTATTGGATATGCCTGTATTATATGCATGAAAATTGTTTGTATCTTTTCTTTTTGACAATTCTAACAACATTTTGTTAAATATCTAAATTGTGCAACATCACACAGGCTGTGATACAGCGTTCAAAAACAGCACAACATCATTATTTATGGAAGCTACTGAAGTTCTAGCATTCAAATGTGTGTGTGTTTTTAGCATGATTTCAACAGCCTTAATATATTGTTAAGACAGCTAAGTCACGCAACGCTGGGAGCATGCGCGCTGGAGTTTCTCGAAAGATCATGAATTTTCCTGG
>NW_013665722.1:491349-493487 GCF_000517525.1 Limulus polyphemus | reverse complement strand
CTTGTATCGCTGAAGTCTCTCGGAAAGAATTTTTACCGGAAATTATCAAACAAGCAGATACGTAACAATATAAACTTTATGTGTGGCAGATGAGAGTTAAACAAATAAACCCTTACGTACACGTTTCTTTGTTAGAATACATCTTTTTATAGTATTGAGATCATGACGTCTAAACGTCATTTTCAAATGTTTGCCTCAGTTTCGATGTATATAGACGGGTAGAATTAGCATGTACTTCTTCATACATTAACTGGCATTCTTTCTTTTGCTAAAAATACCAATATCTGCAGGTGGAAGTGACAAGAGAAATCTATACCCGTACGTTTTAGTTCTTTCCAGTTAGTATGCAAGAGCGCCCTCAAGTGTTAGCAGCACTTATTATTAATGTCATACATCTAGGGTTCTATTTGAAACTTAAAAATTAAGACTTTTGTAGCGAAGGTTTGAAATTTTACATGAATATTAGATTTTGTATGAAAAATAAAACTTACCACGTGACATTGACATATAAATATACTTGTTTTTTATTATGGAGTGAAACATATTTTAGGCGTAAAATATTAAATCGCCAGAAACACAGCGCCGTAGTTTTATATATATATTTTTTTTTTTCTCATGGAAATCTTTATTCTAGGTCTAGAATACTGTTGTAATTATCTTCTTGAGAAAAGTATAAGAAAATGAAATGCAATAAGTGTTAGACTATATAAGTAACATTGTAAATTGAGTCAGTTATTCAGAATTCAAAATATATAAATTGTACTTGGAGAAATTATTTAGTAACATGAACATTTTTGGAAGCCTTTTTTCAGTATTAGTAGGTGTGCTACATACAGTTATTTTCAGTGTTTAGACTTTTAGCCGTGGTATTTCATGCCATATAAAGTTATATACCAAAGTGACACAAAAAATTAACGTTGTTCGATATTCTTAATGTTTTTGTGAACTATAGTTTAAGCAGTATGATCTACTGAATTTGTAAAATTTGCAAACAAGTGATTTTATTACCAAAGTTCATTATTAGTAATTTAGTTTTTCCGTTAATCATGTCTTATCTATCAGCAAATAAAGAATTTATTTGAAAATTCTGGACTAACCATATGTGTTATTGACGATATCGTTCTACCTAGAATTTAGAGGTATACGGCAAATCAACCTCTGTGCTAATAATGCCTTTCTCGGGAAAATATAATTATCTCAGTCCACAAACGATGTGGCACAGCGATAAGTCTGAAGGCTTATGACACTAAAAACCGGTTTCGATACCCATGGCGAGTACAATAACGATAGCTCATTGTGTAATTTTGTGTTTAACAACAAACAAATCATAGAAGATTAATCTTTAGTGCAATGCACTTAGCCTAAATTATATTTAAAAAACGCTACTTACCATTATTACAATTGTAGAGATGCTAGTTTTGTTTAGTTCTGTGATGTCGAATTTCACTTAGTGTGAAAAAAAAAAGAGTATCGCGTATACTATTATTTACCGAGTTATTTATACAGCAGATTTTCAACCAGGATTAAGTTTCAACAGTCTTAAAGTAAACGTGGAAAATGTGGTTAATTAAGTTATTGGGCTTTGTTAATGGGAGGTAGGGGAAGGAAAGTAAACGTCTCAACATTTTTAAGCACATGGAAATAGTTGCTAACTATACTTGAATAAAGTTACTGATAATTGTTTGTGAAAATCACTGTTTTTTGTGAAGCATCCATAACTCGGTTTTGTGCATTCTGTGCGAGCTTCTGTATTTCTGTGATCAAGAAAGACTTAAACCTAATTTCAGTAAAATGTGCAGAAATGTTCTATTCAAGTTTAAATATTTTAATATTTTAATTCTACTCTTATTTTTCAGTATAATCATACGTGCAAAGTTTTCTCCATGAAACGACAATTTACTATTTTTGTTGCTGTTAAAGGTACTTAAAAACTAATGCAATAATATATTTGCGATAGATTTTAAACATGTTACATAATTTAGGATTAACAATTTTCAATTGTGTACAAAACAACAGAAGAACTCATCTACTGGACGGTGGTTGCTACTCGTGTTTTTAGGTATTTGTATGTTTGTATGTATGTATGTATGTATGTGTGTGTGTGTGTGTGTGTATATATATATATATATATATATATA
>NW_013665722.1:482020-490799 GCF_000517525.1 Limulus polyphemus | reverse complement strand
CATATATATATATATATATATGTGACTGCTGTTTCATAGCTATTTAAATCATTTTATTTATCAGTTTTCCTTTAAATGCATGAAATGATTAATTTGATTTAATATGTCAGTTGTGTAGGAAGGTGTTGCAAAGTGGGTGTGCTTGGCTAGGCATGCAGATTTTATAGTAATATGACTTACAGTTGCTAAATATGTAAAAAAATTGCTACAACACACCCGGTTCTGACGCCTGTGTGCATATTTACATTTACCTTCTACTTCAGACATTCCCGACTTTGCAATTAAGTCTTATTTAACTCTTACTTGCAAATTTAAGCTTATCACAGCTAGTTCGACTTTATTACCAGCATTACTTTATGTTCAAAATATCTCAAACGTACTTTCAAGGTAAAATTGGAGAAGGTTGGTTTATAACCATGCAGTCAGATTTGCTAAAGCAAAGTCATTGCTTTATCAAAAACTGTAAAGTGATTTTAAGCAATGTTTTACTATGTGAAATTCTTGAATTAAAATTAAATTATATATATATATATTTCTTTAACAATAGGTTAAAAATATTTTGCTATAATCTTTATACAGTTTCATGTTTTGAGTTATTTTTGCTCTCTAAGCAACAAAGCATTGCATGTTAATACATCTGTTAATTCATATTGTTATTATTCTCCACATGCATTTCCCAACATTTTATTCAGAACATTTTGTTTTCGCCTACTAAGAACTGTGTGAAACATAGAGTGAGGAAAATGTTTCCGTCATCCCGGGTGCAATGACGTAGGTTCTGCTGAGAGTATAAAGTTGTCATAGCAATAATTCTGTGAGTTCGTAACGAGCCAAAAATTCAAACTACGTTATCCGAGCGACGTCCCCAGCTGAACCCCAGATCAAACTGTGTTCACGTGCGCGTACATGTGCCGTACAAGTATACAAAATGAAGAGCATTTCTATTTCTGTTTTTTGAACGGGATAACACATTTAATAGGATTTTCATAAGGTTTTAGAACAAATAATTCAGTATATTAATTGTGAAGCTGCTAATAAATTTACGTATTCTGATAAATTATTTAATTACCCATGAAAATATGCCCATCGGCTAGTCTCGTAGCTGTCTAATAGTACATGTGTTGTTTAATTCCGCTGTGGAAAAAAAAGTGATAGAATTTGTTTTACAAAAGGTAACTTCGAAAATGTATTATTATTATTATTCATAGGTAGAAGTCATACATTTAAAATTTAGCCTTTGAAAATTTAACTACAAATTCACGATAATCACATTTTATCAAACTCGCACACTATAGTTCATCTTACTTAGCTTGTCTCGGACTCATGAGGTAAAAATCTTAAGTTTGGAGTTGTGCTCTGGGGTTTTCTTTTCTTCGTCAGGCGTGTAGTTGTGTTTATTTTGTATTATAACTTTTGACTTTTGTTTTTCCAAGTTGCTTTTTTATACAGTTGAATACTGTGCTTGATTTTTTCTTTTGTCCAAGGTTTGGTGGTTTAAGTCACGAATTTCAGTAAACTTTTATGACATTCTTTGATAGTTTACTACCACATATGAATATATTTAAGATGAATTTATAACACTGCATGTTTGTTGCTATCATATAAAGGTTTTAATTTTGTTTATGGTATAAAATAATGTTCTAAAAGCAATTGTAGTAATAATTCTTTAAGAATATAGGACAAACTGAACCTGCCTAATGTTCAGATAAGAGGAAATCGGAGTGTATTCTACACATATAAAGATTATGTTGTGGTATAGCTGTTGAAATAACTACTCACGTAATCAGTGAATGACAGTGGGTTCGTGTGTCGTTGTGTTAAATATCTTTCACGTTATCGTGATAGATTTCCTTTTCGAGTCTTTCATGTTTTTGTTCGTTCTAGAATAAAGATGCTGACAAGGTTAATTTGACCATGCAGGAAATATATATACATAATGTGGATATCTAAGAAACCAGAAGTGAACACAAAACAATTTTTAAGGCGTGTCGAGATACATTACCAAAGTATTTTTAAGTGACATGATCATTTACAAAGTTTACGAACTTGAAGGTAGGAAGACACTTGCTAACAAATGTGCAAGATTATGAAAACATTATATCTGAATCTCGCTTGGAAAAATCTACGCAAAACGTGTGAATAACTATAGTTCTCAAACCCTTTTTAATGTTTGAACGAAAATAACTTGAGTTTTTAGCTAATTTCTATGACTACTTATGCTATGTCTATTGTTAATTATCGAGATGTTTTCTCTTATTGTTTGTTATATAATATAGCCTGACAAACAAAAGTACCCGTCCCCAGTGACGAGAAGAGTTTAAGTTAATACATCAATTTAAATTATTTCATGGACTTAAAAAGGTAATTGTGCTGCACTGTTGGTTTCACTCAGAGCCAAAGCTCTGAGCTACTTAAACAGCCTACTGCGAAAAGTGATTGTTGAGCATTTTAGTGTGATGTAAATTTTTGAGCCTGGTTTAGTAAAACAGTGCAACATCAACATAGCACACTAAGCATTAGTTGTAGGGTTTCTGCTGGATACTGTTTATGGAGAAAATGATAGTATAGTAAATTGTAATCCTGAAATGCCTCTTAAATGTAAGTTAGTATACTTCATTAGAGTTAGCTTAGATATTTCATAATGTATTTTATAATAACTAATTCCAAAAATATGGCTGTGGTTATGTTAACCTGGAGTGTTTTACCATCAATGGTTCTAGTAGTCCACAAACTGATTTAGTCTCAATTGCAAAGTAATGAACAACACTTAGTCCCTGTCATAGTCATATAGAGAAAGATGTGACACTTAAGGCACTTGCATCTTTCTTGAGGTAAATTTTAGGCCATTTCCATGTTTTTTTGCATGTACTGTGCAAGTTTCAACAAGCTAACTCCTGTGTGGAACAGTGAAACTTTGCACTAATGATTATATTAATATGCAGCATGTTCCTGCAGCTATTGATTCTGTACTCCAGAGAGAGCTACTCCAAATCATGTCATGTCATTTTCACTGTACTTGCTGTGTTAATGCAAAATTTACTGTTGACTTTACATGTACAAAAGTAATTGGAATTGCATTTCCATATCTTGTTATTGTTTTGTAATGTACTGGACCATATCAAATTTTTAATGGCACTCATCCTCTGTTTGGGAAGATGAACTGTGATAAAAAAAAAAAGACACTTATTGTTGGTATACTAGAACATCCTTACCCAATAAACTACTTGTACATCAGGATTATATTTATTTATATGTAACATACAACAGTATATATGATCTTTTGTTCACCTATGAGTAGATTTTATATACAAATTCTTTATTTCAGGTTCTTGTTACAGTGTTTAGAAGATTTGGATGCTAGCTTACGGAAACTTAACTCTCGGCTCTTTGTTATTCGGGGTCAGCCAGCTGATGTATTTCCTAGGCTTTTCAAAGTATGTTTTCTATTTTTGTCCTCCAATTTTATCAGCTTCTCATTAAGGTACCTTAGCATTCTAAAATCTTTGTTCCTGGTATTTTGGTCACATTTAAAGTAAACAAGCTACAAAATTGTAATTTCCTAAAAAAGAAGTCAATAAAGAAACTGCTATATATAAATTATTCTAGCTGCAAAATTTAGCATAATGCAAAAAAAGCTTAAATGTAATATAAGAAAGTGTTTGAATATATATGTGTGTGTGTACATGTGGTCTCACTAAATAGTATAGTAGATTTTAATGAGAATTCCAATTATTATTATATTTTTTCAAGTGTGGAGTCCTGTTCAAGTATATATCAGAAATACTGCAATGTTCACTGATAGCTTAGAAAATATTAACCTGACCAGTTTCAGCCAGTGTCACCAACTTAGTCAGAGAAAAATATTTACCAATGCTAGTTTGTATGAACTAGTGATAATATTCCTTAACTAAATACATTTATTTGTGTAAACCCTATAATTCTATTTCTACAGAGAAATTTTAAAACATTTAGATAATGCTACTTCTTCTTGCCTCGCACCCAGCATTTGCTACTTGGATTTCATCCTAAGAATAATCTGTATTTTCAAAATCATCATATTCAGTCAAAATCGCAAATCCTAGAGCTATCTTTCTTACTTGGACAATTTTATTTCTTCTTTATGTAATATTATGTGCACATCCTCAATCCCTCTTTGAAAGAATCCACAGACTTTGTTGTTGTTTTTTTTGTTACTAAGCAAACTGCATAAATGAAGAGAGCAGTAAATGGTAATAATTTTAAATCATGATCATTTACACAACGTTAAGTGTACTGACATCAATGGATGTAATAGTACATTGTGATGATGTTAAATCTAGGGGAGTGAATGAACTAAATGGAAAGATAAATCATAAACATATTTTCTCTGCAAATGTTTCTTATTAATGAGTGGATTAAACAAATTAGGAATGGAATGTCACTCACCTTACATTTGAGGAAGATCCAGAGCCTTATGGACGAGTGAGAGACCATAGTATTACAACAATGGCTCAAGAGTTGGGGATCAAGGTCATTTGTCGCACATCTCACACTTTATACAAGCTTGAAAAGTAAGTTCTAAAGGGTATTCTTTTTCTTTCTGTTGATTATTTAGAATTATTTTGTACACCTGAATGTCTAGCAATGTCATCATTTCACCTTCTACAGAAAGATATAACTTTTGCTGTTAAAAACCTGGATGAAACTAGTAATTGTTAACCAAGAGTACAGATGATGATAGGAAAAGATCACCAGTTATAACTGTGTTTAGTGGATTATGTTTTAGGCTACTTTCCCTATACAACCTAAACAGAATACTGTTGCAAGTTAGAGATACATTTATAAAACAACTGGTAAACAACACACAGACTGCCTTGAAACATAGTGTTTCAAATGATGATATAACTATTTCTTAAGAACAGTATTGGTATAACACGTACATAATAATAAGTATGTTAAAAATGTTGACATAAAATTAAACTATGTAAGATCTAGCACTACTTTTTTAAGTATTATTATTATTATTTAAAGTTCTGAATTAAAATTGAATAACAAAATGTAGTTTAACTAGAGAAAGACATTTCATTCGTTTTTCTTTCAACCTCAATGAAACTGTTGAATTTGGTAATTCATAAAATGTATCACCAAATGACCAAGGAGATAAATTTTTGGCCACCAAAAAGCAACAGTTCTTTTTAGCAAATGTCTCATGCTCTTTTACTTTCTAATGTTGGGCTATTAATCATTTCTAAATAGGATCATAGAAAAGAATGGAGGAAATGCTCCTGTCACATACAAAGAATTTCAAAATATTGTTGCATCAATGGAACCACCTCCAGGACCAAAGCCACCAGTCACAGCAGAAACACTGGGCAGAGCCTTCTCATCCATCTCAGATGACCATGATGAAAAATATGGTGTTCCTACTTTGGATGAGTTAGGTAGGTTTTAAAAAGTTGCATGTAATGAAAACTATACCTTTGAAACAGAGAGAATATCACTTTGAAATGTGTAAGTAGAATCATTAGAAAAGAAAATGTCAGTTACATTGGAATCCTAAATTGAATTTTATGATAACAATTATTAAACACCTATGATCTTTAACTTGTCTATCACCATGTTTTCAATGGTTTTCAAAGTTTAACTTAAATTTGGATCACTAAAGGATTCTTGTGTACAATCTTTTATCCCACCTGATGATGCTAGGTAAATCTGGTGAAACGTGAACAAAATAGACAAAAGTTTTACTATGTACAAATGATAAAAACTTGTGTGAAGTGTATATTTTAGTGAGATCATTGATAAAGTAAATACGATGTTTAACTCCTAAGAATTGGTTTGTATGATAGGTTTTGACACAGAGACATTAAAACCAGCAGTATGGCAAGGTGGAGAAACAGAAGCTTTGGCTCGTCTTGAAAGGCACTTAGAAAGAAAGGTAAATTTACTCACATATGTACGTTTTTTTTTTCCCACTCTTGAATCATCTGATACACTGAAACAATGGAATGTGTTGTTTAAGAAAAAAATGCTTTCTTCATATCTGATTAATCAAAATGTGTAGAACTTTAGATTCAAAGAATATTGTTGTATTATAAGATTTTTAGTAGTTTGGAACTGCAGTTATTATGATTACTCCCAGAACTAAAGCATATAGGAAAAAATATACAGGATCACACTCTGTCAATAAATGCTTATTTGCTTTTACTCCATTTTTAATAATAACTTTGCATTTGTAGTATTTAATAGTTATCAAACAGCTGGTCTGATATGCTATAGTTTTAGGATAATCAGACATGGAAGGTGCAACCATAAGGAGTTATTATTTGTATCTGATATTTGTAATGAATTTTATGTTTGTGTATGTGTGTTTAATGGTTTCCCTTTCCTGTTATCTACAGGCATGGATCGCAAGTTTTGGACGACCAAAAATGACTCCACAGTCATTACTGCCCAGTCAAACAGGTTTAAGTCCATATTTGCGGTTTGGTTGCTTGTCAGCAAGACTTTTCTACCAGCAGTTAGCTGACCTATACAAAAGGGTGAGTAGTTCGCACTGTTAAATTTAATACAGGGTTAAATCCAATCCTGAAGTGGTATAGTTAAAGATTTAAAATAGTAAATTTGTTTTTTGTAAATACAATTTTCAGTGTAATCATCACAAACCTCCCAGTTAGTACCATTAGGATGGGCATTGTTTGTAGTTTTCTATTTAAAACCATAGTTCATAATTCAATAAAAGCCATTACAAAATCTATTAAAGAATAATATTTAATTTTGAGAAAATTATGATAGTTTTATAAATATTTGAAATTTAGTTTTATGCAATATATCTACTTCACAGCTGTTTGAAAATTGGAGAAATATCTTTATTAATGATGTATGATACCATGTAGATGTTTGTTAAAAATTCATGTATGACTTATCTGATATACTTTTTCTGCATAATCTTGATGAATAGATTAAAAAAGCCAATCCTCCCTTATCACTACATGGACAGTTATTGTGGAGAGAGTTCTTTTACTGTGCTGCTACCAGTAATCCTAATTTTGACCGGATTAGCAACAATCCTATATGTGTTAAGATCCCTTGGGATGTTAATCCAGAAGCACTTGCAAAATGGGCGAACGTAAGTACATCTGAACTATACAAGAACGTTCAAAATTAATGTTAATTTAATATTTTTTTTGACTGAAAAGCAACATCTAAATAACTCAAATAAAATAGTAGAGTATTAATTTTAGACAATTCTGAAAGTTGGTATTCATTTGAAATGTAAATGTTATTCCTTAGATTTTTATTTTGCTTTAAAAGTTATTGGTAGATAGTCATTTTCATTCTATCTACAAACATTTTGTTTTGGACTGATGGTGACTAAATATTTCATCTTATTTTGATAAATAGCTTAGGTAATTTCAAGTCCTGGAAAAGATTTAGAAAAAACAACATTAAAATAGCTCATTAGTTGAAGTCCCTTCATTGTTTTCTTTAGAATAAATCTCTTTGCATGTAAGTTTGTTACACAATTATTTTGTTACATAAATTAAACACCTGAGTAGTGAATTTTCTTATCCTACTATAAATATGTAGTATTTGTACCCTCATGTAAAAATTACAGCCCTCTTTCAATACAGTGTAATAACAAAGGTCCAGGACTTACGATTCTGCTAAAAATGAGGTTGCATTATAGACAATTTTACCATAAAAATCACTCCACCCACCTATTTTGTATGCTAATACAGTATTCATAACATGTTTTTAGTAGTTGCATGGTATCTGTGTACTTTTCAATTGATGAACTCTAATTGTATGATTAATTGTTGAAGTTAGTTTCATTTAATATGCTGACACAAAAGTAGCAAGTGTGGTGATCCATAGTTAATCTAAAAATGTATTAATTTCTTCCAATAAAGTGTTCTTATATACTGAAGCACCATGAAAATTCAACAGTCTTAGTTTTACTTAAGTAGCTTAAATAGTAAACAGATACATAGGTTGATTGTTAGAAAAGTATGGTTCCTTGGAATAACAAAATACTAAGTTCAAGGCCTGTAATTTCATAAAAACACCACGTGCTCAGTGTTAGATATTTGAGTTGAGTTACAATTGTCATTCAAAAAGACAAAATTATAATTAATGAAAGACCAGCAAAAGATACAACTATGTCCCGCTTGAGTAATAAAGATTGCCTGGTTGCTATCAGTGGCCTGTCTGTGAGAGAAGTTGCCCAAAGAATGAGATTTTCTGCTTCAATAATCAGCAGGCTAGTCCAGAGAAACTAGCTCTGTGAGGGACATACCATATCCTGGAAGGAAGAGGGTCATCACACCAGCCTAGGACAGTCACTTTTATCTACAAGTTGATCTGAAAGTACTGATTTTCCCGTAAGATAATGCAAGACTACACAGTGCTAAGATTAAAATGATATGACTTTAAAAAAGCAATGTTAGCTGTACAAGAAAAGTGCATAGCAGAGTATACAGTTGCTAATTGGGTCTTTGCATCAATTCTGCCAGGATTGTATTTATGCTCAAGAAGATGATACCTGATAGTGATTTTGTAATGGTTTTATTTTTGACAGTGTCACATTTCATACTAAAAACATATCATGTTTCTTTTATCTGTATTTTTGTTTGATATCTATTTTTAAAATACTTGATTACATCCATTAAAGCTGAGTGTTGCATTTCTTTTGTGCATTAGTATATATATATATATATATATATTACTATTATTATACTATTCGTTTAGGGACCAGTACGTTCGGGTTTCCTTAGGAGTAGATCGTCTATCATCGAAC
>NW_013665722.1:470870-481748 GCF_000517525.1 Limulus polyphemus | reverse complement strand
AAGGTTGGATCACCATGTGGCAAGGCATGCTGTAGCTATGTTTTCTAACTCGGGGAGACTTGTGGATATCCTGGGAAGAAGGCATGAAGGTTTGTTGTACTCTTAAAACATTTTATATAGGTACATCAAGCACGAGATTTTGCCCAAATTCAGCTTGAATGTTAGTACCTCTAGTATTTAATTTTTATTTTTAAATTATCTAATGTTTTACATTTAATTTTTTTAAATGAATTCACTTCAGAAAATTAGCAGCAGAAACTCTTAATCATGATAAAAACTATAGATTTTAATAAATATTAGCAATAAAACTGTAATATTTCTGTGTTGAATTAGTTTTGCATTTATATTTTGTATTTAAATATGGAGTTTTCTTATTAATTGCTTACTGTGTGTGCCTAATTTACCTGTCTTAGTATCATAAGAATCTCCTTCATTTCTCTAAATCAAAGTACTCTTATCCTGTTACTGGCATCACCCAACTGTGTACAGAACACAAACTTCTATTTATTTTGACTGCTGGTCCTTAATTGTGTTCTTGCTATTAAATTTTAACACAGTGAAATAATGTGATTTCCAAGCTTTTTGAAATGAAAATAAAAATATTTGCACAATTAAAGCAACAGCTTTATTTATAACAGTCAACTGAAAATGGTAAATTAGTTTTTTTATTTAAAGCTAATGCAGAATATCATGAACAAAGTGCCATTAAAGAATATTATTAAATTCAGATAAAGAAATAAAACTGATGATGTAATATGAAAACATACAAGTTTGCATTAGTAACAAAACTCATACCACAACCAGCTAAGAACTTCACGTTTGAGCATTGTCAGCTCACATCATTCTAACTAGGTCTGTCATAGAGATGTCATCCAGTGGATGTTTTTATGATATTAGTTGTGGAAGGTGGTTTATCATAGCATTTATATATGCACAAATGTTTAAATACTCCTTCATTCAAGAAGAGAATTTGAAGATCTTCAGCCCCAGTTACTAGTCTCAGGTTTTCTTTATCCCACAATAAAATGCATTTTAATGTGAAAACATATTTAATTGACAAAACTCATATTATGTCTAGTTAACAACTACAGTTTCAGGAAACTCAACTATAGAGCAAGCTTATGTGGTTTTATATCACATTTCACCCCACCAAGAGGTGAAAAAGATAATCTGTGTGCTATTTTACCTAGAAATATTCACAGTTTATGCCTGAATGAAAGAATATAAAGGAAAGTGTATATCTTAGCACTATGCCAAGCATGACCTTATCTATAACTATTATAAGTGAGTTGGTACACAGGAAACTACTCAATAGAACATAGGCAGAATTTGATATATATATATATATGTTAGATTTAGAAATTACTGATTTTAGAACAAATGACATCTTGAACTTTGCTGTCTTTTGTAATCATATTGGTACCACTGTTGTGTCAATAGACATGGTTTTTGCATTTGAGTAAACTTAACAATATTTTAATAAAGGTTGGCTTCAGTTATAGTAGTTTACACCAAGTTAAAAAAGTATGAAGTATGTCTGTATATAGTCTTCAAATAATGCTATTTTAGGTGATATTGAAGCATTAAAATAAGTTATTCTCATACTTAAGGTATTTGAAGAGCTTCTCTTGGATGCTGACTGGAGTGTTAATGCTGGATCTTGGATGTGGTTATCCTGCAGTTCTTTTTTCCAGCAGTTCTTCCATCTTTATTGCCCTGTAAGATTTGGCAGGAAGGCAGATCCAAATGGAGATTATATAAGGTTCGTATAATAGATACCTTAAATTACAATCTGCC
Source organism: Limulus polyphemus (assembly GCF_000517525.1). Lineage (NCBI taxonomy): Eukaryota > Metazoa > Arthropoda > Merostomata > Xiphosura > Limulidae > Limulus > Limulus polyphemus. The sequence continues at coordinate 479,951 of NW_013665722.1, read as the reverse complement.
AGTAGTTAACACAGATTTCTATCCCCCATGTTCACAATAAAAAAATAACATTTTCATGTAATGAGATGGGCTCAGATGAAGTAATCAGTTATACAGCAGTTATGTAGGTCTGTAACTCAACTTACTTAAATTCATTTTCAAAGGATAAGCCTATAGCTGAGCCTAAGGATTATTCATTTTCTTTCCCTGACTGTCAATATATCAAAACTCAGAGTGTAGTATATTAAAATCAAGAAATTCTGAGATGAAAAATGGCATTTTTATTTTTTGAGAATGCTGTGTTGACTTTGATAATCAAACCTCATCATGCTGGGCATGACTAATTAATGCTGTGAAAATGCTTACTTATTTCTGTCATTTATACAATAGTAATTATGTTTAAATTTACCAGAAACTAAATATCAAATTCCTGTAAATGCAAGTGTAGCTTCAAAGAGAGAAATGAATAAATATTAACAGTTTATGGAATTTTCAGACGGTATCTACCAGTTTTGAAGAATTTTCCTACGAAATACATTCATGAACCTTGGATGGCCCCAGAAAAAATACAATTCTCAGCTAAGTGCATAATTGGGAAAGATTATTCTCTTCCAGTTGTTAACCATCAGAATGTCAGCAGGATAAATCTGGAGAGGATGAAGCAAGTGCATCAGCAGCTTAGTCATTATCGTGGAGCAGGTGAGAAAGTAAACTTTTTTTTTTTATGGTTAAACACTCCCAATGATAAATAATTAGCTTTATAATAAATTGCAAAGAATTTTAAAGATAGACAAATTGTAGTTAGAATTATGTCACATATGCTAATTTTGTACATTTGTATGATTTTTTAATGTGATGAATTGAACATATATATATATATGTACTAATTGATCTTATCACTAATGATTAATTAACTATCCACTAGGTCTTTTGGCAAGTATTCCCTTGCAACCTCATCTGCTGACTTCCAGTAGTAACTTTGTGTGTACTGGCAATATCAAGAGTACCAAACGAGCAGCCAAAGAACAACTCAATGAGGTAGTTTTTAATAGTTTATAAATCACTTATCTCATAGACTCTATGTACTTCTTTTCTTAATTGTAATTAGAGTTGTACAACTTGTTGAACTTGATAATCAATTAATTGTTTAGCTAATTAATTGATTACATTCAACTAATTAATTATTCTCACATAAGATGGCTTAAAAAATAAAATAATGGCAATGTTTGAATTAATTGGAATAATCAAAAATAGCAATAATCGGAAACACTAATTTTGATTAGTTGATTACCTTCATTAGTCAGTTAAGCTGAAAAATCTTGAATTAAACAAAAATGATACTGAATAATCAAAAACACCATTTGATTGTTTTCATGACATTAATCATTTTAATCATAATTTTGATTATTTTATGTGACACTAATCAGTGCCCAACAGTAATCAATTAATAAAATTAATCATCCAGCTCTAATGGTAATGTCAATTTCTTACAATATATTAAACTCTAGAAAATTAGTCATTTGTAAGACATAAAACAATATACAAGTAATTTTCACATGCCATTGTTAACTGATTTGTTACAAACATAAGTTGAAGCTAAATAACTATTAAAATGATTTTGCTAATACATAATATTAAATGATAACTTTTAATGGTGAGAGTTTTTCTTCACATTTCTTATATTAATAAGAAAACTGTGTATATTATTTTCTGCAACATACTGTATGAAACATTAAACCTAATTAACACCTTTGTTGAGAGATAGAGGCCAATATTTTACAAAACTAATATAGTTCAAACCATAGGAAGAAGATATATGACAGAAAATATAAGTGTTACAGTAATGTTTGGCAAATAGCAGAGGTGTCACTATAACAGTAATGTAAGTAAATAATGACCATAGGGGAAGAGGGTGGAATCCTCCCCAAAATATTCCTGCATTGGTAATGATACATAACAGTTTCATTAAGTCTATGTGCCAATCCAACTTCAGGCATACTTCTAATTATATGAATTCTACACTAATTCATACCCAAGTATTACAGGCATCACCTTTCAATTTTTAGTCATGCAATATCTAACATGCAGAAAGTACTGATAGGAAATTATATAACATCTGTAAAAATGTGTTAAACCAAAGAACACCTCATTTCAAAAGTTCAGAAAACAGCAAAAATGGGATAGAAAACATGTATCAAATAAAAGTAATGATGGGAGAAATATAAGTGCTATTTCAGTTGTTCACAATTTATCATCAACTGAGTTAACTGTTCAGAACAAGATATTAGAAAAGGGACTCAACTTTTATATTTTCCAAAAAAGAACACCATTGTTGGATATAAAAGCACAACTGGAATATTTTGCCAGAAAAGGTAACAAAAGTTAACAAAAAAGGATAAGAAAAAGAGAAGTGGTTCAAGAGGATAACAGTATGGAATCCTTTTGTTATAGGAACAACTATGCTTACTTTTCATGGGTACCAAAGAATGGGTATTTATCTAATGTTTTTGGTGATTATTCTGAGAAAATAAGAACACTGGTGACTAAATGTAAATGCATTAAGCCTAATATAACAAAAGCTGAACTGAATGTCCTTAACCAATTACAGGAAAAAAATAATCTGGTTACTTTGAAACTGACAAGGGTGATGCTGTTTTCATGATGTCAGAAAAACATGTAGGTTCAAGAAGTCTTAATGCAAGATGATAAAATCCCTATAACCTGAGCACTTTTGAAAAGCCCACTTTCAAAATTGCTCAGGCTATAGGGTTATTATCATCTTGTATCAAGGGTAATACTATTGTAGGGTTGAATTATTGTGACTATTTGAGTAAAATGAGTGAATTATTGAGTGACTAAGAGCATTATAAACTTTTAACTAACTAATTTTTAGGTTTAATTTAAACAGTAAAGCTCAGAACACTTCAGTGTTACATTTCCAGTCCATTTTACATTATCAAGATGTAATTAACCAAAAACATTTTTAACATGCATCAGCCACATGACCAGATTAACATATCCAATCTTACAGCTATTATGATTTATAAGCCTACGAAAATTTTAGCTAATAAACTATACTTAGTAAGTGATTGAGTGTAAGTGTGTGTTATGAAACACTAGTACCCATAACCAATGAAAATATAATGAAAAAGTGCAATAGGTTTCACACAATCTGCCAAAATTAAAATTCTTAAAGGACATGGTATTACAAAATTTATTGGCCCTGTGAGTTATGTTAAACCTTTTGTGGCTGTCTTTGGTAGTTTTCCACTTTTATATTTAGCTATATATATGTTCTACTTAGTATTCTGTAAGTTAATTTTTAAAAGAAAATGTTTTTATAGTAGTTTTGAGTATTTAATATTCTAATTATTTGTTAAATTAATTAAACATTGAAAAAATGCTATAGATGTCATGTAGTTTTTCTAAATTATCAGAGAAAGTAAGAATTTGGAAATTTTGAAAGTTTTAAATTTATGTAACATAGCACCCACCACTACACAAATATATATATATATATATATGTGTGTGTGTGTGTGTATGCATACATGTATCATTGTATTGCTAAAAGTGAAAGCTTGGCCAACATAGCTATTAAACTCTTAAAACATCAGTTTCCATTTTAATATTTTTAAATTGATAATGTGATATTGAAATTAGGTAATTAAGATTTTAAGATAAATTTGATACTTATAATTGTTCTGATTTTTTTAATACAGGAGAGCCGGAAGCAGAGTGTCCTATCCATCACCTGAGAAGTTTTTGAAAGAAAGCACAGAGTCCCGAATTTTGGAAATCGGTTCACATCAGGTGTTGTTCAGCCAATACAAGTTGCTCCGAAGTTTTAATCTTTTTAAGTTGATGCATCTCCTTGGACATCGTTGTATATGGACTTTAGAAAACAAAATAGAAAAGAAATGTTAGTGTGAACATGTTGTTTGCACAAAAGTGCCCAGGAAAATGTTAAAAAAATTTACAAGAATTGTGGGTTATGATGTGTAATGACAACAAACTGTTGATATAGAGAGTGTGAAAATTGTGTGTCTTCAACATAATGTACAATACCAATGGGCTTTAACAGTACAATAAAACCCTTTAAATGGCATGAAACTGAAAGACAATTTTATAACATGGATTTCTTTACAACATATTTGTGTTATACTTAATTACATGAAGGTGATACAACAAAAAATGAAGTACTCATTATTACTTCCCACTTTGATTAATACAATATTATTCTATGTTTGTATTTCAATGGTTGAAAGATCAAAGTACAGATACTTATCAAGACACAGTGATGAGTTACTACTTTCAAGAAGATGAAATCGTTTGTGAATGGTACTACAGGAGAGTTGGACAAGATTTTTCTTTGGAGATGTTTTACTAACTGGTTATTACTATACTAATAATTGGCTAAAATATTTGAAGATATTACTGTTATATAACATACATTGTTAATATAAACATTTGTATGGTAGGGTAATTTATTACAAACAATCATTTCCCTGTAAAGAACAAAACTTATTTATAATACATGTATCTTGTGACTGGTTAATTTTATTTTTATTTTATGCTTCTACCTTACTATTCCCATATGTATCAAGTGTATATTTCTTTCATTGTGCATTTGTGTCAAAAATTAATTGAAAATTCAGTCTGTTATATTGCTTTCCTCTCAATTACAAGGAATTAAACTTCATTCTGATTATATCAAAAAACTTAGTATATTGGTATGGATTGTTTTAATATAACTAGCTATTGTATGGAAATGTAATTATAGTAAATTTGTACAATAGAGTGCCAATACTATGATACACTAGTTGCAGTAGTTATAGTAATATTAGTTAAACAATAATATTGAGTAAAGTTCATTACACTTGTAAGTTTATTAAAAGTTTACATTTCTGTATGATGAGTACTTTGAAACAATTCCATTTTATGAACATTCTAAATAACAACTACAGTTTTTAGAAATTCAGGAATAATTATTTGACAACAAACAGTCTTTCTAAAAAAGATAAACTTAATTGTTTTATCCATAAGCAAAATTTTAATTGTGTTTTATATTGTCTTGCTTAGAAGTTAAGGTTGACTAACGTTATTGGCAAATATTCTTTGAAAATATAATTCAGATTTTTAATATAGCATGATTAGGAGTGAGAAACGGTCCTTAAGACTTTAAAGAACAATTAACAAGACTAGTCCTTCTGAATGACAATAAAGTCAATTCAAATAAAGTAATAAAAAATACTCAGTTTTAGAAATAAATAATATTGTGTTATTAATTCTTACTCTAAAAATATGATTTGTAAATTGTATAAATAGGATTGACATTAATTACAATTCACTTACTTAATCTGGTTCATACTATATTTGTTCATTGAGGCTGATGATAGAAATAGTGCCTAGACCACTGCTATGTCTGTCATATTCTGGCCAGTCTGATAAGCTCAGCTATTGGGCAAAAGGCCTCATTGGCACAAGATAAAGCAAATGTAGTTTGGTTAATAAATTGTGGCATATTCTTCTTTACTTTCACTCATTACTTGAAAATGTATCGGTGCATTATAAGACTGTAAATAGTGTTTGTGAGATGATACTGAGATACAGATATTGTTGGTCATAAGTTAAAAAGGATACAAGTTGTGAAAATAACGTTATTCAATCATTCATGATGTTGATATAAGTTTTGAGATCACAAATGTGCAATGTGTAAATTTAAATATTTGTATTGAAATGAATATTATGTTTTTGAAAACATTACTCTCATTTACTTTGTGTATATATGTGTTATTGTTTCATGTATCAGAGCATTTATTGTCTTGCTTACATTGAACTTGGGTAATAATACAGTTGACATACACCAGGTTTTTAAACATAATGTCTCCTTTGCAGTAAAAAAACTGACATGCTCTATTAAGATGTGGAATTGATGAAACATGTTTAGCTGACTATCATGAAATAACTAAAATCTTTGCGTGTTAGTTCCTTCAATGGTTCAATTATCCTATGTATGTATAAACATATTTATATATATTATGATATCTTGTTATCCAATTACTCAGATGATTGTTAAAAAGTGAAAAGCAGATGTATTTTTTTTAATCAGTAATACAACCAGTTAAATGTTGTGTCTTAGCCTTGTTGATTATCATTATTTAAATTTTATTTGTAAAAAAAAACTGTATCCAAATAATAAAGATTTTAAGCCACATTTAACATCTAATTGCTGTAAAATTTTAAAACGTTTCACATATATAGATTGTAGTAAATATAATTTCTGACAAACCATACATGATCTTCTGCTTGTTCTCTACAGTTGAAAACTTGGCAGTACATTAGGATGTAAGTGTAGTAACTAAGAAAGTATAACATTCTCTCTATACCAGTTGTATTTTGTCTTGGAGATTTATTAAAGACTTTTGTACAAAACCAAGATAAGATATGTAAAACTTGTTATTTCAAGCACCCATTTTGATGTTAATCTGAAACTTTCTTTTCTCTGAATGATTCTCAAAGGAAAAGTGAGACTCCTTCTTATACATTATTTTCATATATTTATATATATATATATATAAATAGGCTTGGATACTCTTGTACATTATACTCTTTGTGTTACTATGTAATAATGTTTTAAATACTATTAGAAAATAATTACCGAACAGTTTGAAATGTAAAAACTAATACTAAAGTAATTTCATGGATCTTGAAATTAAGACTGAAATTTATGGATTGTTATTTTTGTAGTTAAAATGCATTAAGAAAGTTGTGAACTGATTAATTGATTAAGTGGTACATTTTGTGTTTCACCACCATTTTATAAGTTTTTAAATTTTAGAGTGATGTGGACCTTTTAATTTTTATATTGCTTAGGGTAAGGCCTGGCAGTGATATGGAAGTGTTTTGTTTTTCTCATTCTTCACAAAGAAAATTGAATGCTCATTTTAACAATATGCATGTGTTACATTCATTATGTGAAAATAAATGTCAGCAATTTATGTTTCCAGTAAAACAATCTGTTTCTGTTTTTAATGATATGGTCATTGTTTTATGTACTTGTGCTTCTGTCAAAATAAATTTGTACAGTTATGATACATACTTGGAAGTGTTAGTAAATGACAGTCTAGTAATTCATTTACTCACTATCACATGTAAGTAGTATTTCAATGTTACAGCTGTGGCAGAGTATTTGTGTAAGCAAAATGTGTTAACTGACTGGTTACCCTTTCTTTAGTCTGCAAGTCTAAAACTTAGGGTTGGCTATAAGTATAACTAACTCTCTAGTACTAGTAGAGCTATGAAAATACTGACACTAGTTGTATTCTTCCTGGGCTGCAGCTCTACTGCTACTATTGGCAGTACTAATAGGGCTGTAAGTGTAATACTAATAATGTAAGTATAAACTATGATATCAATTATCAGCCCTATTAATATTAGTACAGCTACTATAAGACATAAAAGAAACAGCTGGAAGAACTTAGTCTCTTTGTATTAAAATACAGCACAGTAATTTTGTCAACAAGTTTTGAAAAGAGTGACCTTTGTATCGTTAGTAAAAAGTACAAAACGCAAAACGTAAGAGTGGCACCAGTGATTGTGACCAAAACTTTGGCAGGGCAAGTGGAGCAAGATATTTTATATTCACGTGTAATTTTAAAGACTCGTTATCCCCCCCCCCCGTGTTAAATTACATTGAGACAACGTTTGGTTTCAGAAAGTACTTTGTGTTAAGCTTTGTAACCTCAAAGTACTCCCAGACCTTGGAAAGGATCTAGCATTTTGTGTGTGTGAGGATAACAAGTCTCTTTAAAGTTGATTGATGAATAATGGTCAAAAGTATGAACCTACCAAGACACAATCCGGAACGCGATTATCCTCTTCGACTTTAAACCAACGTTAACCTTGTATTTGGGAACTTAGTAACGAACCTGTCAACAACATAATCAAGAACGATAGAAAGAGCACGTTTTCTGTGCACGCTAATTACTTGTTGGACTCTTCAGACTTTTATTTGCCATATTGGTTCTAAGGTGTTCTTTGGGGTCAGTTTTTAGCTTTCTAAAAACTTCTTTCACAGCGAGCTATGCTAACTGGGCTAAAAGCCATAAATAGGGGTTTGAGATGTTTTGAAATTCCTCGACTGCTCTGAATCATATGTCGCGCCTGAATGCTCATTAATTCTCTTAGTTTGCCTCATTTCCATTTGTATGTCTTGAATATTCGACCAATAATTGGCTGCAATTAAGAGGTTTAATATTCTCAAAATCGAGAAAATTTTCAGATTTATGACCAGTTGTCGACAGGGAGCGGAACAGTTGGAGATTTTCCCCACTAAATCGATTGTTTAGTTCTCCAAGAAAGCTATCAGTGGTTGTAAACAAGATGGCTCGTTTCATATCAGAATAATCTCGTATAGCGCCCCGCTTCCCAAGTGTGGTTAGAATTACAAAATCGTCCATTTCGAGGGGGGTGGAGCTCTGTAACTGACGCCGACGGTAACATTTCTGATAGCAATGTCACAAGAACGTTGAAAATAATGTGCAGCTTTCTCGTCACATCTGGAGGTTTGCAACTCTGCTAGAAAACTCTCAATGAGCTCTGCTGCTTTCAAGTAATCTAACTGGGAACTTTGCAGCATATCTGACTCTCCTTTTGTTTCACGTAAGAGCAGGTAAATAGATTTAAATATCTTGGAAGCTGGATATCATCAGACGGAAAATGTGATCACGTAATAAAAAGGCGGATAGGAATAGCAGAAGAAGATTTTATAAAGATAAGACCATATTCACCAACAACAAATTGACAACTGAAACACGACTGAGAGTTCTCCAGTGCTATGTTCATCCAATCATTCTTTATTGTTCCGAATGTTGGGCAATATCACCAGCAATGAAGAAACATACTGTTGCGTCATCGAGATCATGTGATTCTCACGCTCTCTACGTTCTAGAATTATCCTGTACTTTGGCGAATGTTCTAGTTCTGACTAGATAGAGGGTAGACTGGTATATATAAGAGGGGAAGGTAATGTGTGTATAGACAGTGAGTAATTGAACTGCAGTCACAGGGTATTGTTGAAGTTAACGTTCGTTCGTTATAGTG
>NW_013665722.1:463681-469932 GCF_000517525.1 Limulus polyphemus | reverse complement strand
CTTACACTGCTAAATTAGGGACGGCTAGCGCAGATAGCCCTCGTGTAGCTTTGCGCGAAATTCAAAAACAAAACAAGACGAATACTTAAAATATCATGAAACAGACATACAAGTAGTGAAGTCATTCTAAAGAAGGCCAAGACAAAACGAATGTTGTGGAAAAATTTAGACAACAGAGTTTCATAGAGCATATCTTGAGAAAAAGAGAGATTGAAAACATTATTATGGCAGCAAAAATCCCAGGAAAGAAAAGTAAAGGAAGACAAAGTCAAATGTTGCCAGAAACAATTGCCAAGGAACTAGGAATTGAGGCTATAGAAATGATAAGAGCAATGGAAGATAGGGATCAGTGGAAGACTGCTCACCAACGCCCTAGATTGACATGGTATCTAGAGAGAGAGAGATGTCATTCAGAAACAGCATACAGTATATATACTAGGTCAAGTTGCGCCAAAATGGATAGGACATTTAATGCATAGTCTCGATTGCTGTCACTTATGTCAACATGTCATAAAGATTTAATAAAACAGTTAAACCTTGCTACAATTGGGCTTACACGTGCACTTGGTAAGCCCGTCGTGTTTATGACATTGTTTTAAATTCTACAGGATATTATTTTGGGTACATGTCCTTTCTTCTTTGGAAAGCAATTCATTGTGCATGAGCATTAGAACCATTTAAAAATTGAGCAAGTCTGAAGTGTTGAGGAAACGTTAGCCAGAGGGGTAGCACATTTCACACTTTCTATGATTACCAAATTAAGAAGATAAACAAAACAGTGAATGTAGGTGTCTTGAGGTAGAATTTGTCTTATTTGTTGTTGAACCCCAGAGCACGTGCCACTCATGATGATGGTGCCACCATATCCTTGATCAGTCAGGTTTGTGACATCAATTCCATTGTTCTTTAACCCTTTCAGAATATATTTGGCCAGCGATTCAGTGTCGAGTTATTCAGCGACTTCAAAACCAATAAATTCTTCATGAACGTCTGAATCACTAAAGTACAGAAGTAACAAATTATTCTGCTCTCTTTTGGATAGGTCTTCAGTTTTATTAACTAAGATTGAAAAGTACTGAGCTTCTCTTATTTATTCTTTTATTGCGTCCAAAATTATATCACTGAGGATATCTACAATGGCATCTTGTATGCTGTGGTACACATATTTGGCATTTTTAAGTCCTTCACACAGTTGCTCATTTAGGATCTGGGAATAAGTCTTTATGAAGTTTAATATTTCTAAAAATTTTCCTTTATTTTCCTTCATGACGATCCATCTGAGCTATGTTTTGGACAACTGTAGGTCTCAACGTATCTTCAAGTATTTTGATGTGTACTTTTTTTCCCACAATCAGCCGATAAGTTTCAGTAACGTGGTCTGCTACTGTTTTCTCTGGAAGCTTTGATTCTAATAAATAAGCATTATATTTGCACGAGTTTTTCAAATGTGTATCAGACTGCTTGTGTTTGAAAAGTTTATTGTTTTTTGGAGATTCATTTGTGCACTTTTTCCATGTATTGAAACCTTCAGACACAAAAGCTTGCTCACTTTGACATTTAATGCCTGTAGTAAAATGACGACAGACAAAACAGTAAGTTTTGTCAGTAGATGCGGAATATTCAAGCCAAAGATGTGCTTTATACAATTCAGGTATGAATTTTCGTCCATGAGTCTTTTGAAAGCAGAATGACTCATTAAGACCAAGTCGAATTGGTCCATTGTCAGGCATTTGGGATATGTCAGCTGGACCATCTACTCCAAGAGTAGGCCTAGGCAGAGTTGATTTCCCACTTCTGCTGTTCGGCTCGTCTACTTCTCAAATGCTAGCGGGTTCTCCAAAAAATATATCTTCATGTTCTGGATCAGAAGTATCTACACTGCCTTTTGGGTTCAATAGTCTATCCTCTGTCGGGTTTTCAGGTACGACTATTTCATCTTTAGTTCTTCGGCGCTTCTCGCTTGGTCCACCTGCCTCCTTGATAGATCCATCTTCCTGGGAATCCTGTGATTTACGAAGAATTTTCTGATATCCATTTTCTCAATAGTAAGACTTAATGTATTTACACATGTATGCAGAACACCAACATGTAACAATTAACAACAGTAAAATGTATCGTTTAAAGATACCCGCGACCTCTTGACCTAGAAACTTGAAGAACAACCTCAACAAGTACTGAGGTGCAAAGTAAAAGTGCCGAAGATAGCTTGGTACATAACAAACCTGTGCTTGTTACATTTGTTTACCGCAAAACCAGTATGAAGACCTTATTTATCAACGTTTCTGAAAAAGGCAGGCCTAGGTCTCTTTTTAATCTATTTGCGAGGGGAAATATAATATTGTCATTGCTCAGACAAAGGATAATACTTGTAGTCTTCAATCTTAATTAGTTACAGAGCTATCAAACAGAAAATCAGATTCCTCTTATCACGCCCACCTGTCAATCCTTTCTTTCAGAACGTACCAACAGTTTTCTCTGTGTAGCCAATAGAAAACATTTGAAATGGCGTATTATTCTACTTTCTTTTCTTTTTTTATCAATAGACAATGTGTAGTTTCGGATCCAGTTTTACGACGTTTGTGGCATAGTTAGAAAGCCAGAAAAATTGTGATAGTTATGGGACATATTCTGTTTTTAGCATGTTATTATTCTGTGTTCTTTCGAACATTATTTAATTAAATAAATAATTATTTAGTGTAGTAGTACCATTGCCATAAAAAGTAGGGTTAACAGGAATACTTATTATTGTAGGTTATATCTGGTTGAATTCTAGCATACAAGAAAACAAAATGTACAAACAAACAGGAAAATATGTATGTTTTATCTGTAAAAGTTAAATAAAAATATATATAATATTTCTTTATACTAAAGGTTTATTATTTACAAGCTGTTGTATCCGTTCTTTGTCCACATTATGAACTTAGCTATGATATTAGCTATGATAAATAATACAAAAGTCCTATCTTTCACACAATTTATTTATAACATGACATATTATTACAGTATTCATTATTACCTCACCAAAAGTTTTTTAGGAGGTTAAGAACTCAATATGTATATACTTAAAACATGTTATACACTGTGCGATGGTCAGGGTGACTTTGTAGGAGGAGATAGCGATCAAAGTAGTGGCAGTAGGTGTGCTTTCTCTTAACCAGTTTCACCACACAGCTCTTAATGTCCTTCCACAGTGTTTTATGTGATTAATTGGCCGCAGAAGTGTCTTACGGGCCGAAGTTCAAACGTCACGGGTCAAAGTAGGAAGTGGATATAACTCAAGAAATTTCTCTTAATATTAGCCTTATTGTGACTGTTGGAGTAGAAATTTCAGCTGAGTTTATGTAGTTATTGAAATAGTGGCGGCCATTTGTTTAATATATTCCTCCATAAATAGTGCTATTTCACTCTCTGAGATATACAAGACGTTTGTTTGACCTCCCTCCCCACTCTGTGTGTATGTTCTTTAATAGAAAAAAATAATCTTTTTTGTGAGTAAGGACGTGTCGCCATCTAGAAATATAGTTAACGTTAACTTACGTCAAAGATAATATACGCTCTAATAGCAGCAATAATGGGTAGTAGAGGGGGTTATGAACCCCTCATTAACATGCCCCCTTTAACAAATTATTATCCCATAAAGTTTGCCTGTGATTGACCCAGCGACCTAGGAGTAATTAGATATGGGACAAACAGGTAGACACACAGATTTTTGTTTTTTATACATATAGATATTTTGGTTATTCAGGTAGAAAAGTCTAGCGACCACACGAAACCATACAGGTAGTATGTTACAAACACGCTATAGCATTTCAAACTCGAAGCATCTACTCTCACCTGCTGAAGACGGTAAACTAAAACTAGAGAAAACTGAAAATAAATATGAAGCCCAATCTATTATTCGATTCACCCATTACCACTGAAATATACCGGCTTCAATGGATATAGGTTCACCGTGCATATAAAAAAACAACTAAAAGTACCATACATAAAATTAAATGAACCACTATATAATTAATTTGCTACTACCACAAATAATCCCGAGTCACAAACAGTGTCATTTGAAAGTAATTTTGGAGCAGTATCTTTATATATCACATTTCTTTCGGTTTATATGAAAGTCCTTGTAAAAACAGCTAAATGTAATATCCTATTTAAAATGTGTTTGAACTTAAAAATAATTGCTTTACTCGGAACACATTTTTCCCATAGATGGCAGCAAGGCCTAAACTGATCGCACACCTTTATTGCAATGTTGTAGTTAGTTATTTAGTATCGGTATTTTCAACCTCAACAGCATCTTGTGAGGCAGTGGGTAAATAATATTCAGGTCAAGAGACCCCGAAGTTCAGGTTTAGTCGTCTCTAATTTAGAACTGCTAACTAGAGGAAAGACGACTAGTTTGAACACGCGTCATCTACACAGCTATTCATAACCAAATAACAGGATTGACTGACACTTTTATAATATGCTCACAGCTAAAGTGCAAAACGTGAATATTGGTACATCGCGGCTCAAACCTTGGACCTTCAAATTTGCATCCCAGCATGATAATTACTTTGCCACGCCTGGTTTTATACTACAGAATAGAGTAGAATAGAAGTAGAAGAGAATCATACATAAAATTTTGCTCTTAGTTGGTTAAAATATTTATGAAAAAATAAACTAACTACTTTAATAACTCACCGTTTTAGATAAAATAGAAACATATCTATTACTCATAGAAAAGTCTACAGGTTAAATAAAATGTTATGAAGTACAAAATATTATTTGATCCAAGATTTTAAAAAAACTTTGCTGTATCATATTAAATCCAAATCCTGACCAAAAAGCACACTGTCATTTCGATTGGTACTGATATATCATTCTTCTAGACAGCTTGATGATAGATAATATTATCAAATGTTTTGTGTCTAAAACTGCATATTTTGTTCTATGTAGGAATAAACATGGCCCAATGGCTCGAGTGCCGGACTGTGGATTTGTGAATCAATCGTTAGATCGCGTACAATTAACACCAAAGCAAGAAAAATAGCGCGCTCTCCACTCGGGGGCTGTGAATGCGTTATAAGGGTGACGGTCAAATCCCCTGTTCAGTAAGAGAAGAGTAGCCTGAGTGTTTATGGTTGACTAGTTGCCTTTCCACTAGTCTATAAGTTAAAAACTAGGAATAGCTAGCGCAGACAGGTCTTGAATAACTTTGCACTATGGTATTTTCAGGTGAAACTGATTTCCACAACAAATATTTCGTAGTTACGCTCTATAGCTAGAGAATCGACAGAATATATCACGAAGTGATACTGAATTCAGCTAAAACTGAGTTTGAGCAAAGAAAAGAGTAGATTGAACACAATGTGTAACACACAATGGAAACAATCTTTATTGATCAAAAGACACAAAACAAAGTGTGTGTATTTTAGGTCCGTAAGATCTGTAAGATCAAAAGCCAATACATATTATGCGAAGCATAATCAGGATGCAAAGCCTACTAATGCTACGGAGTCTGGAGACATGCCCCCCAGAAAATTTGTAAAAAAATAGGTTATGAGATTAAATCTGGAAGCAATTTTCCATGAAACATAGCTTAAACAATTGCATGACTGTTCACATAATATCCACAAACATCCATTGAAAATTCAACAAATCAACGTATTGTTTTGACACTGCATGGGGAGCTAGACTTAAATTAGCATAAATATGTATATGTTATTATACTAAAGTTCTGTATTATCTACATGCAGCGTAGTTATTAATTGTTCAATTATATTAATAATTTAAACAAGTATGTATGTATGTACCATTGAAATCACAAGTTAGCATGCTCAGTTCTTCTGGGGTGCTTTTCCATAAATAACTTACATACAGTTTCAATGTTGATAGCAGTGTCACAATGATTATGTATTAAAGCTAGCGCACTCAGTCTTTCTTCGGTTTCTGTACACCTCAGATAATTATTCAACCGGTGGAGAGCAGATGCCGAACGTCCAGATGAACATGAATTTAGTGGCAGTGTATTTTTACATCCTAAAAATAGGGGGTTCGACGAACCCTCTCGACCCCTCTGCGTACATGCGTGTAATTGCTTATGTATCCTGAATGATTGTCTTTCATTGGAATTGTGAGTTCTTTAGATTGGCATCTTCCTTCAAGATGCGGCCCGGCATGGCCAGGTGGTTAGGGCGCTCGACTCACAATCTGAGGGTCGCGGGTTCGAACCCCGTCACATCAAACATGCTCGCCCTTCCAGCCATGAA
>NW_013665722.1:456541-462681 GCF_000517525.1 Limulus polyphemus | reverse complement strand
GCCCTCGTGTAGCTTTGCGCGAAATTCAGAAACAAACTTTCAGTTAGCTGGTGTAATAATCCACACATTCTCGTAAGTTTTGATCAAGGCCCTTTGAGTATCAGCCAGCTCGGCCCAAAAGCAGCGCACCTCTTTTTCAAACCATGATGGAGGATTGTTCTCCACTGCAGCTGGTCCTCCTCTCAGATTTATAAAGCCCAAGCTAGTGACCATTTCCTAGTAGTGCCGATTGTAAACGGGGCTCTGCTCTAATCTGCTCTAACATGGGTTGATTTATAGTCATGTTATGTAGCTTACATGTCACTGGAACATTTTGTTCAAACCTGAGGTATGGATTTGCCCAGCTAGATCTAAGCTGCATCCATGCTGCTGGCATGTACTTCAGCCTGACCCACAAATTGGAACAACTATTTCTCTGCCTTCTTCGCATAGCATTTCTAACATGCATTGACTTTTCGTAGCTGTTGATGGGCTAACAAGTGTGCATCAATTAACATAGACTTTAACCACTTTACATATTCCTGTGGACATTGTAAGATGCATGCTTTAGGAATATGACCATACATCATGTCAACCAGGAGCAGGATTTCTCATCTGAACATGAAGATGTTCACTGAACTGCTAGTAGACTTATGTTCAGTTACTCTTTTTATGCTGTTATAAATATTGTAGAAAAAGATAAATGCTCATTTCACTCATTTGGGTTGGGGTTAACAAACTATGCAAGTATGCACTTGGTAGTTTGAATTATATAATATTCTAAACCATGAGACTGAGGGTGATAGGGCAGAGTGCACATCTTCACTACACCTAACACTTTACACAACTTAGGGAGCAACTGGCTGGAGAAATTACTTCCCTGATCCATTTGGATTTCTTTTGACCCTCTAAATTATGATAACCAATGCTCCACTAACACAATTTATCAACCATATTCTTCGACTCATTTTGAGAAGTAGTTGGCAATGAGTATGTATCAAATAATCCATTCAGTCTCTGGGAATGGATCAACAATATCCAGTGCTATTCTCTGTAGATGAGATTTAACAATTATCTGCAGGAGTTACCTTGTTTTGGCCAGCTCTTTCTCTGTATGGCACACACCATGCACTGTTCACACTAGTGCCAAATATCTCAACTCGAATGCAGTTCCATTGAGTGTTAGCACAAGTGCTGGTAATACCACGATGCTCTCCAGTCTTTGTGCTATGCAAAGTCAAGAGAACTCCTTGCCTTAGAGCTCTTGAGATCATTAGCTGTAGCATAGTTTGAGAACTAAGGTTCAGTGGTTGTAAAAGACAGCACAACACACCTTCTGCACTTATGACTAACCATACAAATACAAGAAGTTACATATGTCCATAATATGTTCATGTATTTGTGCTAGCCAAGTGTTATCTTGCTGCATGGTATGGAGTGCCCATGATAGATCTGGCTATTTCATTTGGTCTTCCTGTAGCTCTCAAACCATTAACTATGGTTTCTCCTTCTACATGGATTGACATTGTTATGGTATAAATGGTTTCAATTTTCACGTGGTGTCCAGGATCATGACATTCTATGAATTGACAGAGTCTCACCATGCAGCAAGATAATTCACCTGAATTTCTGTGTTACAGGCCTAGATGATGCACTGTGATATAGTCATATTCTTGCTACATTGTGACACTATCCCTTCCATATTTTAAAAGTTCATTAACCATTTCAGCAAAAACATGTTCCACCTAGGCAGTGAACCTCCTACCATACAAGTAGTGGCAATATTTTATAAAGACAGTTACAACTCCAAACAGTTCTTTCTTCATTGTACAGTATCCGTATTTATTAGCCATGAGCATTCAATTAATGTGTGCAATTATGTTGTTCTGATTCAGTTATTACTGTCTTGGTGTTAAAGAGGAATCTGCTGTTTTTTGTGGATATACTAGCACTAGATCTTCCACTAAGGCATGCTTTATAGATCAAAATTATGGTTCACATTACTCTCTCTATACAATTTATGTCAAAATTTTAGCGAGACAGACTATGCTGTAACTATTTTGGAGAAGTTGATCTCAAACTGTTGATAATACAATGCAAAATCAAGGAAACTGTGTACTTTTCATTTGGTCATTTGGTTCAGGCTAGTTTCCCACTGCTACTATCTTAGTAGGGTCTGTATATACTCCATATATACTTACATTATCAACAAGAAATTCGACTTCTATGTGCATAAGCGTGCATTTTATTGGTTTTATTTCTAAGTCCGCTTTCTTTATCTGCTGGAATACTATTCTCAGGTTCTCAGCTGCAGACTAAAATATGCGACCAAACATCAAATCATCATCGATGTAGTCCAGACATCCCTCCTATTGCATCCGAATGGCATGATACAAGCTCACACAAGCCATCTCTAATGCTAAACAGAGTCTTGGGCTGCTCTCGTCACTAAGTTCGACTTGCCAGTATCTGAAAGCCAGATTTAAAGTGCTGAACCAATTTAAACCTTCCAAAGTGTCCAGAAATTGAACTATTTGTGGCAAATGGAAGGCATAAATGCTAGTTACAACGTTAACTCACCTAAAGTCAACACAGAACATCGGTGTAACTTCGCTTTTCCTGACAATCACTACTGGTGATGACCAAGTGCTCTCTCAAGGTTGTATAGTTCCATTCTTTAATATTCCCTCTATCTCAGTACTAGCCACATCCTTAGCACTCTAAGGAATCTGGTGTAGAGATTTCTTGATCAGACAGACATAGTTTATGTGCATGTTGTGATGAGTCATTGCTCATTTTTGGCTTTCCTAAACCTGCTCAGCTTTCAGTAAAGTCTGTAGCTTTGCTTGCTTTGCTACTAGGTAACGTACAGAGTGTTCATTTGCCAATGGATCAACATATAATAAGTGAAATAGCTACTTTACTCCTCTCTTCCCAGAGAACAGCAGAGACATTTTTAGATGTGGCATATAAATCACATTAGGACTGGGATACCCCTGACCATTACTAGATACCAGTGTGGTTATATTACAGTGTCAGGATATGTGGATGACTGCTTAACCCTTGGCGTGGCTCAAGCTTGGAATGGTGGAGGTATATGAGTGATCATAAACAAACCTGAGATTACAAAGATCAGGTGGTTAAGTTGTCATGAGCAACTTGCCACCCTGCTGCCCTGAATCAGGAACTAATTACTATCCCAAGTATCAAAGTCCTTGAATATGCTTACTGCACTTTACCCAGGATGTCAGCAGCATCTCAGCCAGGCAACATTTAGGCACAGAAGCTTCCACTGTATGCTCTCTCCTCTCCTGCAACTGGCTCAAAATTATCACTTATTACCTGTTTCCTGTGAAAACAGTGCCTGTAAGGATGAAAATATCTCTCACGTCCAGGTGATGATTATCCATGAAGTTGTCTGTATTATCTGCTAAAGTCATCATATGGTATACTTTACCATGAAACGACGATTACCACTCATATAAATGTCCAGACTCTCAGCAGCACCCTTTTTCTGAACCTTGAATTGAAGGATCAAATCGGTGGTGCAACTCAGTTATAACTGTGTCCAATTTTTCTAGTTGTGCCTCTTTCAAATGCTCATTGGAGCCTTGAGCTGTACAATCCAAGCTCAGGATCAGATATTAGACTGTTTGCTCTTCCAGGCTGTTATTTGCTAGAAAAACTTCAGAAAATGATCCAAATCTTCTTTATCTACATTTGAACATCAGGAGCAAAATCTGCTTGGCTTCACTTGTGAGAGAGCAAATTCTATTTTTTTTATGGTTATGGTGGTGTTAATCATTCATATATTATTTTTGAATTAAAATGGCAGCTCACCTTCTACATAATCATTTATATTTTGAGTAAAATTGACACCAGTTTTTCTAGAGGTGACATACAAATTCTATTAATGTAGCAGAAGAGTATGTAAATTTATGATCATATGATGTTGTACCCTCGTAACATACTCGGTGAATAAATACCCTACCAGAAGCTTCACCAAGAGAGAGAGAGAGTCTCGAGATACTTATTGAACGGTATAGTTATATTATTTGTCACTCGATATTGTTATTGATATTCAAAGATATTGTTTGAATATTGTATTTGCTGTATTTTTTGAATTTAGGTTTTTTCTTTCTGGGCTTTCTCCTAATTCCATTGTTATTGATTTATTAATATTTATGATAGATTGTTTATTAATATTGGTGTGAAGACTTGCTCAGGCACTTATTAACTGTATTTTGCCAAGTGTTGTATTTATTTCCTAGTGTTGTTTATGTGAATGAATTGTATTTTTGTTGTTGAACCATGATTGTAGTAGCGTGTTCATTTTGCACCATTACACACTCACAGGGGCCTGTGAAGGTAGCCATAGTCTTCCTTTGTGGATTCTCAGCCATTGCTTGACTGAGATGCTGCTGACATCATGGGTACAGTGCAGTAGGCAAACTCAGGAACTCTGATCCTTGGGTGATTAATCTGTCCCTGGTCCGGGGCAGCAGTGTGGCAAGTTACTCATGATGGCTTATTCAGCTGCTCTTTTTAATCTCAGGTTTGTCTGTGACCCATGTTACTCTGGAAGGATACTTCCAGGATCAGGTACTGTACATGGTTCACGGTCTTTGCCAGTTGGTGCCTACCGTCTCACCTGTTAGGGAAACAGCTATGAGTAGCATATTTTGTCCACTAGTGGCTCATCCAGTCCTTTTTGGGTGGTTTATGCTAGAGCTGTGATTGAATTGTTCTAGCTGGAAACAGCTTAAGAGTCCTATAGAAACTGTCTCATCTAATATTGGACTCGAAAAATGTCATTTTATCTCATCAACCCTCAGTCACCCATGCTTCTCTTATGCAGTGATTGATCCTCAGGCACAAAGGCCAATCTGCTGTTCGAGGTACATCAGATGTCGAATGATCTTCCTGTGTCTGGTTGCAAAGAGATTGAAGTCATGGACCTTTGCATCATTAAGGAAAATCTAGTGTCTAAGGGAAAACTTATTCTAGATACATCAACTTATTCACACAACAAGCTCTCTTCAGTGGCTAACTCCCTCTCTCATTAATACTTCTACTCACAGAAAATGTCATTGTTTAAGTCAGAAATGTTTATTTAAACTCAGAGACATAAGAGTTCAAGTAAGAGTAATACACAAGCTAGCAAAACAGCGGACTCCACCATAATATCCCGTGTTCATGTCACTACAGTTTCTCTTTTTCATATACTCTATAGAATTTTCATGTTAAAATGATTTTTCCAGAGAGTATTATGTAGCTTTCCTGTAGAACGGGAGGAATAGCTAAAATTGACTTATTTTGAACAAAGAAATTAGTAAACCGAACATGATGTATAACACACAATGAAAACAATATTTATTTATCAAAGACACAAAACACAGTGTGCACTTGATTATGAACGCTGGCTGGTCGCCTTTAATTGGAATTGTGAGTTGATTAGACTAGCATCTTCCCTTGAGATGAATTCCCACTAACCAATTCACTCAGGACAAGACACATGAATGCTTTGATCTAACATTTATTGCTTAATGGAAACATCAGATTTACTCATAGCAACTAACTTTACCCACGTGACTGATCATGCTTATTCAAACATAGGGGAGCCCGTAACTTCGAAATATCATCTTGCCTACCATTGGAAGGCACTGTTTTTCGTCATTCTTGCACAATTTGCAGAATTACAACTATTCCTGCTTGGTCAAAACAGGTGTGACATCAGTAAAACGTTACATTGGCATTGTTGAATCTGACAAAGATGTAAAAAAACTGTTGTTTGTTCTTTGGCCTATGCATGTCACTGAAACGTCTACGTTTTAGTTTTACAGAGAATGAATACTTTTCTTGCTGCATTTAAGAAATGGGATTTAGTTTTATAGCAGTTGACAAAAATTACTCTAAAAGAGCTCTGAGAAGCTCATCTAGATTTAGTCAGGGCAATTGTTTTACAGTTTCCTTAGCTTATTGAAGCTTTTAAGCAGCTTTTGTACAGTGACATTCTTGATGTTGAAGCCTTTTCAGAGGCAAAGTTTTCGATTATCTCAAGTTTCCACACACAAATGTATCGTTTCATTAACAACATAGCGTGAAATATTGTCAAAAATTTACCGAGTTAGCATTGTTTTACTATCAAGAATGCCTTAATT
>NW_013665722.1:448342-456387 GCF_000517525.1 Limulus polyphemus | reverse complement strand
GATCTACCAAAGGACAAAATAAAATAATACAGCACTGAAACATTTAGAACAATATATACACAGGTAAAGTAAAAAGGATGTCTATTTTTACAATGACACTAAAACATTCTGAAAGATAAAACAATAAAACAAATTATTACTTTACCTCAAACTATATACAAGCTGACTAGATCATCCTTGAAATTTTATAGAATAAATACAAATAAAAAGGAAACTAAAAGAGGAATAAAACAGAAAGCAAAAGTATAAACCTAAAGCTGCAGTGATTCATAATAACTGGAACGATTAGATGAAAAACTTTTTGTGAAAATTGAAACTCTCCTATGATCTCATGCAGTGTGAATCAACAAAAAAATGAACAAAGATCACAGATAACAAAACAGCTTTACTGAGTGAAAGCCAAATCTAATTATGCTATTACACAAGAGTTGACTAGCTACCTTCTCTATAGCCTATAGTTTAACGTTAGGGATAGCTTTGCGCAAAATCCTGAAACAAACAAATAATATTTTCACATTTTAATTCCTTTTTAACTTGTTAAATCTAGCATCCTTAAAATCACAATGAGCTTAAATATAGAGGCAAAAACCACAAATTTATCAGTTACAAGTCTATAATTATTACCTCGTTATTTGTTAATTACTGAACAACATTTGTAGGACATATCTTAAATTACAATTCAAAATATCTAGCATTAATTGAGGCTTGTTAGAATCTATTAAAATAACAGTAAATAGAAAATTAATTTATAAGGTAATTCTTAACACTAGCATTGCACTTTACTGAATGCATTGGTAAGAGAGTGAGAAAAATTTGAAAGAAAAAACACTAAACGGTCAAGTAATAAGAATAATATAACAAAGTAAGATATTATTTACACTGTTAGTATTAGACTGCAGCTAGTCCATAGTGTAAAGTCGCGCTTAATAACAAACGAAACTATATTTTTCCACTGATTTTGAACATTAAAGTTTCATTATCATTTTAATATTTAAATGAATGTGTAGCTTTAATATTTTATGTGAGACATGGATGACACATATAAGACATTAGACATTAAAATGTCTATAATGACTAATCGTCATATAACCTGGTCAAAATATTCTCAAAATATGGGCCGGATTCTTTAGAGTAGGTGTCTGTGACTTGTTGGCGATAAACAAACAAACAGCACTTGTTTTAAAATAATATATATTAAAACAAATCAAACGTATATAAGAATTTTCGTTACACTGCTGGTTACCACTGATAACTGATACTTTAGATAACTGTTTCTTTTTACAGGCTGGTTCAATTACTTTAGAAAACAATTTCTAAAACAAATTATTCTTCTCTACTCTGTTATTACAATACAATCTGTGATAATTTTACTTTAGAAATTTCCACTGTACACTCTTCATGGCGATGCTCACAATCACGCAATCTAGATCTATCTATCTATCAAAACAACGAGAAAAACTCAGAAGATTCTTGTAACATGACGCAATGATACAACAAATGCCAATTTACAACAACTGAACTTCACAAGGCATGATTCGTGCACAGTTATGTAAACATACCTGCGATAAACTATCGATTCTAAAATTAACTAAATTTAACACTCACGTTATACTTAAACCACCTAAGTCATAACACTCGCATTAACTTAAATAGTCGTGTCTATCTAGCACTACCATTACAAAAGAACGAAGGCATAAGAAATTTACCCTCCCAACATAAAATATTCACAACAAAAATATAATTAAAAAAGCAACAAGTCATATTGAAGAAATTCAAGTGAATGAGCAACAAGCATTAACTTATTACACGATATAACTTAGTGGTTGCAACACAAGTTTATAATTTATTTGCAATTAAGCACAAAGATGCACAATGGACTATCTGGGTTTCTAGCGTTGTAAGTCCACCGACATACCGCTGTACCACTAAGGGGCACAAAAGTTTAGTTATAAACATTCTAGAATATTTATCCAATTCTGTTCACAAAATACTAGCTTACCTATTTAAACTACTTTATCACAAATTGTTTCTCAAGTGTAATAGAAATACAAGCAATATTGTTACATATAAGACATAACAAAAGGTAAAAACGATTTTTTATTGTATCATCTGATAACAAGAACAACAATGCCTAAATTCAAAAACGAGTTTTTAAAAACCCGGTAGAGAAACGAGAAAGGTGTATTTGTTTTAATGCAATGCTACACAATAGGTTATCTCCCCTTCCACCTCGTGGAGTCGAACCCAACGAGATAGCTAAGGAATCTGTAAAGAAAAAAAAAGTTGGTTGGATTATGGTAGTAAGCACTTCTCGCTATGATTAGTACTTAATAAAGTTGTTTCAAGTATTAACACGTCGAGAATATATAATTACAAAATTAAATATTTAAAAATTTCCAAGCATGAACAATTCGTATTTATTTAATACATTAGAATAATAGTTTTCTTTAATTCTGGAGAAGACGGTAACCACGTATATTTCAACACGATTGTAGTAAAACATGATGTGTTATATATTCGAAAAAATAAAGGTTACCTTGATTTTTTTTAAATCTTTACTTTGTATAAAACTACCAAATGAAATTTTAAACATGCACTATGGAAGATATATTTGTTTTGTTTCAGCGCAAAGCTATTTAATGGGCTATTTGAGCTGTGTCCGTCGCGGGAAACGACCCGACGTTTAGTGCTATAAGCTGTCAATTTCACCGCTGAGCTACGACACATTAAAAACAAAATGAAGTTTTAAAATGCATTTTATTTACCTTATGAGGAGCAAAAACTTTTTATATTCCTGAGGAAGGATGGTGCATAATTCGCCCTATCATTATCTCTTCCTTTAGAGATGAACCTTTTCAAAAGTGTGAAAATACTGTAGGTCAAGAAATAGTAAATATCACTAGAATTACTTTTTCTTTTTTTTTAATTCTGTTATAAAATGACTGTATGTTTGTTTTACTCTACATAATAAACACCTTCCTTGTAAAAAAGGAAGATTTATAACCTCGAACAACCAATATTAAACTTATCTTCCCACCAGTGGCTCAGCGTTAAGTCTGAAAGCTTATAATGCAAAAAAACTGGGTTTCGATACCCGTGGTGGGCACAGCACAAATAACCCACTTTGTAGCTTTGAGCTTAACGACAAATAAAATTTAAACCTGTTAACACTAACCAGGTCTTTCTCAAGTTATATTTGTTAATCACAGATCATTTAAGACTCAATGAGGAACCACTGATAATGAGAAAAGTTTATTTTAACATAAAGCTTTGATAACGGAAAAAATTAATTAATCCGCTAATTATGGAAAGGAGCGAAGAGAGTTTTAGAAAGATATACGTTTTATTTCACATATATATCTAAAATTTCATTCTTGTATATGTTATGAATGTAACAATCGTAATCATACATTTCTCCATAATTTTTATCTGCATATAACAATTTTTTATATACACACATCTGCACCTCAATGATCTCTTCTATTCATAGTTATAAGATTAATATGTAAAATAGTCTAACAATATTTCTGCTTTTTATCACTCCTGAAATCACACAATCCACGTTCTTGGCATGAAACTTTGAAGTTTGGACGGATAAGATAACAGAGCTAACACTCTTGTTGCTGGTTTTGTTGTTGTTGTTTTTTTGCCACTGACGTGTGTAAATTCCAGGCAATATACATTTTTAGACAAGCAGGAATCTAGACTTACATTTCACTGACTCATATTGTACTTTTCTGAAACATCATTTTTTTCCTTTCATATTGCTCAGTTTCATTTTGTTTGCTCCATGGTTTTCTTATACTTATTACATGGATTTGTTAAATGGTACACAGAATAAAAAGATTAAAATTACCAGGTTAGCCAAATCTTATCACTTGACGCTAGGAACAGGCCTAAATAATGCATTGAAATTCTTAGTTTTTCAACTTCGTGAAGCGTCCGAAGTTAATCAGGTCGTCATTCAGGTCTGGAATACGTAATGCTTTGTCCGAAGTTAGTCAGATCATCAGTCAGGTCTGGAATACGTAATGCTTTGTCCGAAGTTAGTCAGGTCGTCATTCAGGTCTGGAATACTTAATGCTTTTAGCAATATATATATATATATATATAAAGTTAATTCACAGTTTTAAATAATTTATATTGGTCTTTCTAATGAATTGACGTCACATATTTCATTGTGAACCACAAAATATAATGAAAATAAATCTTTGCATCAAAGCTATGTATTAAAAACTCTAAAATACAATTTTTATCAATATTAATATATATATATATATATATATATATACATGTATGTGTGTGTGTGTGATTTTCACAAAAAACTATCAATTAAATACTTTATCTTGCAAGTTTTAGAGATAAATCTAATAGTTACATTTTGGTAACATATTTTGAACTGGAAAATTAGATGAATAAATCTGATGTAAAATTTATAAGCCAAATATAATGAAACATTTTATAACAAAATGCATTACTTTACCATTGCTTAATTGGTTCCCACCTGATTACCAAAATATCCATACGGATTTGTTATTTACTGCAACGTCTCGCGATAAGCGGTAAATCCATATTTAAGTTTTAGATGTTTAATTACAGACTTTAGCTAGCTATTATGTGAAGTTTCGTACTAATTACGAGATACTGCAATGTAGCCTTAGATCACGAAAATACCGTTGATTCGAAAACACTGCCTCTCAACGGGTTAAAAGGATGGCTAGTTATTATTTTATATAAGGAATAATTAGTTGAAAGTTAAATAACAAATATCTTATTATCGTTTACAAGCATCGCTACAATAATGACATATTTTCAAATGTACTTACAATCATAATTAATTGGAAACTTAAGTTTCATGTTGTATAATTCTATATTTATTTGTGATAAGTTATTTAGTGAAAGGTGGCGGCTAATATGAATATATTAAAATCGTAAATCTTAGCGTGAGAGGTGATACAGGACATCTGAAAGAGGTCTGTTAAAAATATTACCTTCTAAATACCTTCTAAAGAGGGAGCACTACCTTTTAAACCGTTCTGCGTAATTTATTAAGGACAGCAGATTCTGTAGAGAGATGAAAATAATATACTATTATTAAATAGTAGTGTATTACATTATAATACACCATTATTTTTCATTGTTGTTGGTACGACTTGCAAATTGTTTACAGTCGATGGCTTCTCCAGAAAGAATTTTATAAGGTTTGTTTGTAATTAAGCACAAAGCTACACACAATGGGCTATCTGTGCTCTGCCCACCACTGGTATCGATACCCGGATTCTAGCGTTGTAAGACCGAAGACATACCGCTGTACCGCTAGGGGGCATTTTATAAGAAAGTTTTCTTTCCAGAATACATGTGATGTGGAACAATTTCAATGCTAAAAGGAAATCATAAAATATTTGGAACGAAAGCTCATTAATATCATCGATTTAGAAAAACAAACTTGGTATGCTAGAAAATAACGGATTACAATTGAAAAAAAATAATCTTGAATGAAAGGAAAATTCTACTGGTGCACGTTTGAAGTATTTTTCGACTCAAATATGTCACCCATATGACATTAAAAAACACACACACAAATACGAAAGCATAAAGCAAACGAGTTTTTTTCAATAACTCAGTGAACTCAGTTTTGTAATTTACTACAGTAGTTGAAGAAACGTGCAGTAATTTTTAAAATCTTCTCTGTGTTTTGAATAAGAAATACGTGAACAAGAAGAAGAAGAGACATAGGATACAAGAATATAAATTACATCAATAGGGTATAAAAATTTAAATGATATCAAGGGAAACAGATGAAGAATTAGACTTCTCATTACTTGAACAAAATTATAAACATTTACCTATTAATTCGATCATTTACTTAATGTATGAATTGTTGGTAACTTAGTTTTTCTGCTAAATCTAATCATGTAAGTCCTATCCTTTTCTTTTTCTTTTATTAAATCGATAGCTGTGTTTATCCTCGTTTGGACTCGGCACAAAATCAAATTATGCTTTGTCGTTGACTTGAGCTAAAAACTACTAACTATCTCTGCTTTTCTTCTGCTCGAAATAATACTTCTAGAAGAAATTCATTAGATAAGTAACAAGATACACAAAATTTAAATTACAAATAAGCGCTTCAAATTCAATTGAGTACAATGAAGAGACATGCTTTGGGACCAATCTCTCTGCTCTTGTCCTTTAGGGCCTGTCTTCTGGTATAGGTTTATAACGATCTTGTATACGTACGCTCAAGTATAGTCTGAAAGTGCATGAAAGGTTTGACAAATTCTTAACTGTGTTTTTTGTTGTAGAAAAAATGTATGCTATATATTCAGAAACACGGTTCGATGTTTTAATAAAAATTATCAGTTTCGTAAAGAACAAATAAGTACGGAGTGTTGAATACATTATATTTAAACGATTTTGGATATTCAAATCAGCAAGTCACGTGACAACCACAGCCGCTGTAAAGTAGCGGTGGAACCGAATGTATCAGAACTATATTTTGAAAGTACTTGCCATTTCGTAGGTAGTGTGGTGCCACCAAAAACTGAACACATTGGGGAAGAGGATGTAACAGCTCTTTCTGATGCAAAATATTCATACACTTGAAACATAAAGATGTGTTCAGGGATTAGAATTTCAAAGATGGGAATATATATTATACTTAGTGGCATTGGAAAACAAATAATATGGATTAACTCGAGGCACTTGGTTCATTCAGAAAGAGATGTGTGACAAGTCGTACACCAGCCATGGTAAGCAAAATGCGGCGTCTTGTAACAGGTGAGAATCCACGAACACAACGGTGAATGTCAAAAGCAGTCTACGTGCTCAAGAAGTATCTGCACCTGGTAACTATGCCAACAACTTATGAGTTCCCCAAGATAAGGCTCCCAGTCATACCTACCCTTTAACGGTTGCATACCTTAAGTAGCTGGATAATAAAACGGGTATTCATGCTATTCCATACGAAGACAAGTTGTCAGAAGCAACAGCTATAGATTTCTGTGCGATAAGGTTGCTGAAATGGGCACTGGGAAACCCTTGTTCTCGTGCACTAGATGGCTCTTGGAAAGCACGTAGAGAGGGTTTGTATGTTTTAGGCATATCGAGTTCTGACAGAGCCTTTTGGAATGGAAACTAAGCTGTAGGGCTATTATCAAGATGCACAGTTGTTAGATAAAGTACGACGAGACGTGGCGACAAAGACTATAACAATGAAATTTCTAAAAACAAGCATTTATACGTCTTTTGTAAATAGGCTTACATTGCAGGTTACAATAACATCTGTATATTCTTTTATATGAAGTAAATAATAGTTTCATGTAGATATGACTAAGTTTGGAAAACTAGTGTGTGAACATATTTCCGCTTTTAATCAGCATGGCAAAATGCGTTTTTATTTTCTAAAGAACTTATTAGAGTTGGATTGTTTATTGTTAACATAGTTATAACACTCTGGACACATTCACATTAATGTGTTTCATTGGATTTACAATTATTTTTATAGGATTGGGAAGGGGGACCCACTCCTTGAGAACTGTCTATACCGATGATAATAGGGCGTACTTTGAGGTATTTAATTACACGATCCCTCCCTCGTCCCCAAGTATCATATTATTTTTCATATTTTTCACTTCTTAAAGGGGCATATCGACATGATTTCTTTCCTGAAAATATTTCAGCTTAATGAAATTTGTTCATTACCTTATGAAAGAGAGGGAAATTCATATCAATATTTTGTGTGTGTGCATAGGACTATGTTTTAGCTTTCTAAATGTTTAAGTTGGTCCATTATGGAGACTGCAAATGTTTGCTTTCAAACTTATTTTCTAGTAACTTTAATAGTTAAACTACTTTCATCCGCATATAAAGAATAACATGCAATCGTGTTTTTTAATTTCATTCTTCTTCTTCTTCCGTAGCTTTTTCCCGTATCTATACAGGGTCGCTAGTTTCGGTGTTGGCAGGGTTTTTACGGCCGGATGCCCTTCCTGACGACAACCATCCCCTAATTTAGCAGTGTAAGACTAGAGAGAAGGCTGCTAGTC
>NW_013665722.1:446100-448125 GCF_000517525.1 Limulus polyphemus | reverse complement strand
CGAGCGTCCTACCCACCTGGCCGGGCCTTTTTCATTTCATTCTTATCTTACCTAAATGAAAAAAATTACACGTATAAAATTCTGAGGCAAACGTTTTCCTAGCAAATTTTTGATGTACATTCTGATAAAGAATTTCAGGCATTTGTGATCTATGTAGATCTTATTAATATTAAAATTAAAACCTGAAAAGGCATTTTTTTAATAACAAACTGTTTATGATTGTTTGCTTGCTTGCTTGTTTTTAATTATGCACAAAGCTACACAAGGGCTATCTGTGCTCTGCCCACCACGGGTATCGAAACCCGGTTTCTAGCGTTGTAAGTCCGCAGACATACCGCTGTGCCACTGGGGGGCAACTTTTTATGAACATTTTGTTATGTTATGATTCAGGAATATCGAATTGTTTGCTAAGGATGAATATTTTAATTGTAGAATTCTACTGATGAATTTATAGCGGTATACTAATAATATAATATTACATTTGTGTAATTTATGCTCACACAAAAAATAAATAAATGTTTTTATATTTTAATACATTTCTCATAGAAGGCTCTCATTCAGATAAAAATCGAATTTATTTTCAAACATTCAAGGGGTTTTCTCGGGGTACTCCCGTTTCCTCCCACATAAAATTCTTGGCATAGGATTTATAGATCCCCGCCGCCCTGATGGACCATCTGTCCTATATCGGCCGTTTACCTTTTATTTTTTACTTTTATGTTTACCTTTTAAAGTTTACACAGCTTGTTTGCATTAATTTCCTGTTTTTCAATTTAAGCCCATACTCCTAGTCCACGCGTGGGGTGAAGGAAGATTGCTTAATCTTCGAGCACCCCTGATTAGCAATTATTTCTTTGGAAATAATTATTTTTAAATAAAAATAACTGCCAGAAATAAATAAATAAACATTCAAGCATGACAAGTTTGTGGTCTTAATGTATGACTGGTTCAGCATAGCTATACATTTTAATGCTGCAAAGCTGGACCTCTTTGCCCAGAAATAGAAATCATTTGATTCAATTCAACCAATTCAGTCTGCCTTCATGAAGCACTCAAAGCGTGCTGCCTATCAGGCAGAATACATATGGAAGCAAGCAACGGTCTGTCAGCCAAACATCCAAAGTCCCGCAGACTGAGAATGGAATAAACAAGGTGAAATGCGACAAGTCTGTTGGACGACTATTCTACTATTTGCATCAAGTTGTCAGGAACTGGCAAAATGTGGTTGCAAGACAGACTATAGTAGTAAGTATAAATGCTGTATATTGCTATATCAGGTAGCTATACATGCCAAGACTAGCTATATAATCTTAATGCACCTTTTTTGCTTAAGTATAGAACAATAAGCAATAATAGGAGATGGTAGATTCAATATGTCTGTGAATGAAGCTGTAACTGTAAGCCTTCTATTTGTATAGGTATTGAGATTCATTGACATAAACACATCCTGATAAGAAATCAAATGCACAAGGAGGCATTTATTTATAGCAGATTAATTTCAGCATCGTGATAAATCTGTATATTAGTGAAGAAAATCGGCGACAATCTTAAACAATGGCAGAACTGTTGTATTTTTATGTGGCTAACGCCTTTTTGCTTCTTAACTGGACCAATGAGAACATACATGCAAATTTATATGTTTTTGTCCGCTCTACTAATTGATAAGTTTAATACTTAACAACAAACTATAAGTAACGCTAAGAAAAAGTTCACCCTATCTTTAATTGTCCAGGGTGGTAAATTTGTTTCTTTTTTGATATTTGCGCAAAGATCTTTAGTGCTATCGGTGCTAACTGTCCCTAATTTTGGACTGATAGACTGTTGGGAAGGCAACAACTGGGCTACTCATACCTAACAGAATAATGGAATTTGACTCCCATTCTCATAAGGCACCCAAGACCCCAAAGTGCGGAGCGCAAGTTTGTTTTTCTTGTTTTTCGACGATAACAGGGTGCATACACTAGATCCACAAATCCATAGTCCGGCACGCTAACCATTGGGCTACGCTCGTCCCCGGAGAAGGTA
>NW_013665722.1:426646-445357 GCF_000517525.1 Limulus polyphemus | reverse complement strand
GTTACGCAGCTGCGTAACAATCAGGCAAAAAAGAGCCATTCCAACCTACAAAAGTCATGCTGTAGTCATTGTGTACATTATTGACCGTAATGACACAATTCTGAACTTATCTAATAACCAATGTTGTTGCCCTTTCTAATTCTATACAAACTATTGCAAACAAGCTTCTGAAGTCCTTTAAGGATCAGGAAAATTTCAAACAGTTATGCTCAGTAAGGATGTTCTCTATTAAATTTTTGGTTTTGTCTAGAGTCTCTTTTTTATCATATATTTGGTGTCACATATCAACAAATCCATGACATTGTATTGGGATTATCATTTTCTAATGTCATGGCGTTCTTGTTGTATAACGAATAGAAGGAGTTGTTCTCGACACCTTCCGAGATACTGTATGAAACGATATTTGTTGAAATCGTTTTCTGGAAAAAAAATTAAATAAAGCAAAGTTAACTCTCCTCTTTAGGACATAAACACCTTTATTGAGCGTATAGAGTTTTCGATATTTGAAAAAACGAATAAGCTGAAAAAATTAAAAGAAGTTAAAATATAAAAAATTGAGAACTTGAGAACTGTCATAAGGTAAACCTTATTTTTCTGGAATGAACAAAAGCTCTGCTTACGAAAAGCACTCAGGTTACCAGATTTACTTAACTATGAACATATGACATTTACTTCTAAGCTTGTACTTTTTTCTATTTAAAGTTCATTCACTACTTCATTTTACCTGAAATCTATCAACAAATTAATTGGTCACTTTATATCTAATATAAGACGAGATCACCTTTCGTCACGATGACAGCGTAGAATAGGTTTAAACTATGCTTCATAAGATTCATAAATTTGTCATTTTTATTGTAGTATGATTTGCAATTGATTTACAGATATTGGTAGGAGATTGTGGTAGCGAATTTGACGTTCCCAAATACACTCTTGTGTTAGCCAATGAAGATGGCTGATGTTATGTAAGATCCTTCAAAAGTAATAAAATAACAGCCCTTATCGCGAGAACTTTCAACGCATCAAGTTCGAGCAGCTTGTAGTAACAAAATAACTCACGTATGGTCGAGTTTTTCATGTATTTTTGTCCACATTTATACTTATCAGGCTCTTCTAGTCATTTATTGTCTAGTTACGCTCTAATCACCATTAAAACCATGCATTCTAGTATGTATCTGAGATAAGCAGTTTTCAGGTTGACAGTCGGCTGACATGGGATAGTTGTTTTGTAATGCAATTCACGTGGTACAGTTATAAATAATTAATGGTTGACCGCTGCTTAAGAAACGGATCGTTTGGAGCAAAATAATATAATCTGTTGTTCATCATAAGCGTGTCCAGTTATCTTTTCTCTAGATCAGTCACTAGTTGTTAGAAGCCACGTTTTTCCTATTGACACATATATAATTTTTCTATTGTAGCTCCTTTCAAATTATAAAGACAAATATATATTTGAAAGCTGCTCAAATAAACGGTTTTTGATAAAGACACTATAACTAGATGGGTCCTCATTATTACGCCACTCTAAAAGCTTCTTGCTCTTCTCAATTATCTTGCAAATTAATTACGATATGGCCACATCTCTGCATTTACAGAGCTCAAGCAATCACCTGACACTTGATCTATTTTACACACGTAAGTAAAAATGAGAGTTTTATATATGTGTGAACATGTGTGGGAGAGGAGACCTAATAGATGGCCATTAAATGTAAATAAAATTTTTCTATTGTTAAAAAAAATTGGAAAAATATTTTGCTGTTATTAAAATTTGATTTATTTCAGTAATTGTTTTACAACGAATCATTTAGAATTTCAGAAATTATAGTTTGCTACTTTGATTTTATTTGAATGAATTCTGCGAATGTTTTGATCTATGCATTTAGTAAAGAGATTTGGATACCTTTTACTATGCAAACATAATTTCATAAGAATTTTTGACATGATAATATTTTTCTCAGAGAAAATAAACATTATGTTACGACAGTGGAAGTCACGTGATGCTGCTCGTGCATGCGTGACTGGGTTTCTCGAATTATCAGGGAACTCCTCGAATTTTGTCGAAGCTTCTTTGTTAGTATATAAGCTTGGCGAGAAAAGCCAGCGGATTATGTTAAATGTATGGTTAAGCAAACAGTAGTTACTATTCCGTTATCGAGATTGTGAATCGCTGTGATTTATAGCGTGTATTATAAAAGTTGTTAAGTTTAAAGTGACGAGAAACGTACTGATTGTGGTATTAATGTGTACTAAATGTTTGTATCGAGAAAGAATAAACTGATTTAATCAAGAAAGGACTTGTATCGCTGAAGTTCCTCAGAAAGAATTTCTACCGGAAATTAACAAACAAGCAGATACGTAACAATTATTTAAACCAATTTGTGTAAAAAATTATAACTATTTAAGAGTAAAAACGAAATTATTTTATATTATCAGTGTTTCATCTGCAATGTTTTCTTCAGTTCATTTAATGGGCCGCTTGGATCATATTGAAAATATGCACAGCTGTATTTGCTGTCTAGGATCTTGGAATTTCAAGTTTGTATATAGCATAGTGACTATGATTTAGAATGCTTAAATGCCATATGATTTTTTCATCTGATATGGTATTCAGCAATAATACAACTGGATAGCTAAACTCTCGGTCACATAACAATGGACCAGTTCAATGATTAAGCTAATAGAGTTATTATTGATCATGCAACAATGGAACAGTTCGAGGGTTAAACTGAAAATATTATAATGAACCAGTTCGATTATTAAACTATGCGATCGATCAAATATCAATGTAAACGTTTAATATTATTTAGAAAGGTGAGCTACTAGGAGTGTAATAACGAATCAGTTTGATAAATATGTATAAAAACAACCAGTTGGATAATAAAAGTAGATTAGTTATATATGAGCTAGGTAACAAACAACCAGTTGGATAATAAAAGTGGATTAGTTATGAGCTAGGTAACTAACAAACAAACAGTTGGATAATAAAAGTGGATTAGTTATGAGCTAGGTAATAAACAACCATTTGGATGATGAAAGTGGATTAGTTATGAGCTAGGTAACAAACAACCAGTTGGATAATAAAAGTGGATTAGTTATGAGCTAGGTAACAAACAACCAGTTGGATAATAAAAGTGGATTAGTTATGAGCTAGGTAACAAACAACCAGTTGGATGATGAAAGTGTGAATGTTAGTTATCGGTCGTGTGATACTGAATCAATGGTGATGATGAAACTATAACGATCATGTTTGATAATGAAAGTGGTAAAATCAGCTTTGTCAGCCAGTTTGATGATTAAGTAGAAACGACAGAAGTAGGTCATCTAACAACAAATTAATTCGATGATGAAATTGGAAAATTTATCTACTGCTTACAATGTTACAATAAATTAGATCGATAATTGAATTAGAAATGGCAAGTTGCGATCATGTAACAATGAACCTAACTAATGTTTTCATCATAAGATCGAACACGGGAAAAAAACCGATAACTGTGTTGTAGTTCCTTGTACTATTCTCACAAGAATACATATGTTTAATCAAAGTCATTTGCCTTGATAACTCGTTAAAAGTCAAAAGCCAAATATATACAGTGATATAACACAATAAATATTAGTTTAAAATTATTTTCATGTATTTTAAACAAGTAAGAGAAAATATAGTGATATATAGTGTATCTTTGAGACCTGTATGAAAAAAATTGGTCATTCTTCTTTGGTCACACAGGTCAGACATCGGATATAAATTATGTAATGCCTTTCTTTCTTTACCTTTTTAGTAAGATGTGCTGTATGAAAGAATTTTTTCACGTTATGGTAAAAAAATGTTAAGTCTGAACAGCATATAATATCATATTATATTTCATGTATTAGACATGCATTATCCTAATGGCATTAAAAAAGACTTATGTTTACATAGCTTAATGAAAGCCCAGTATGACAACACACATGAATGTTTCACTTTCAAGGTGACATGAAGAAGCTTACGTTTTCGAATGCCAAGGAAAATTACATGTGTGAAGCATGATAACTTAAGTTAAAAATGTTTCCTACCATGCTATTATTTCACTTGATATTTAATGAGTTAATAATGAACAACTTTGCGTTTTTAACCGAACAGATACAATATAGGAACATTGACAAGATCAAAGACGTACTGTTGTTTCTAGGTAAAAATATAGAATTGTTATCCGTGTTTGAACACTAATTCCGAGTTCATAACATTTAAATAGTTTTGAAATAGTGATATCTTGATTTACGCAGGGCCCAGGTATAACTTCGTGTTTGGAAATGATAATTTGATACTTTTTTCAAATAAAACTGGAATTTAGATGGTTGTTAACTTATGATATTCTATTTTAATTACAAACACTACACTTAATTTTAGTTTATTTTAAGAGTAAAAAGAATAACGATTTTAAATTTTCGCACTTAACAGTATATAACTCTCTGTCGTTCATTGTTGGTTTTTCGAGTAATTTGTAATAAAGAAATTTTGTTTGTTTTGAATTTTGCGCAAAGCTACACGAGGGCCGTCCCTAATTTGGCAGTGTAAAACAGCTAGTGTAAGGCAGCTAGCCAACTCTTGGGCTACTCTTTTTACCAACGAATAGTGGGATTGACCATCACATTATAACGCCCCCACGGCTGAAAGGGCGAGCATGTTTGGTGTGACGAGGATTCGAACCCGCGACCCTCAGATTCCGAGTCGAGCGCCTTAACCACCTGGTCATGCCAGGCCTAATAAAGAAAGAACCAACTAAACTCTTTGTACATTCTCATTACTCAGATTTTGTATCTGTAATGATACATCTTTAAAAAGAACTCACAATATATACTCTCATACACATACACGTATATATATATATATATATATAGTGTAGTTGTTGTTTTTTGATTTTAGCACAATGCTACACAATGGACTTTCTACGCCACGGGAATCGAACTCCGGATTTTTAGCATTGTACGTCCTCGAAGTTACTGCTGAACCATCTGGGGGATTATATAGTGTATCTGTTTGATCTGACAGTATATAAAAATATTTATTCAACCTTTGGACGTCACTCTATCAATCTTTCCATTCACGAACGTGCATTTAACTTTCACTTGTATATTTGCAACAAGACTATTACGTAGCGGATATAATTTCGATATAGTTTTGACTTATCTTATAGTAAGTTTCGAATTTATCCGGTTACTGCAAATGAATATGTCACGTTTCAAACCCAGTGGAATAACTTGTGAACACGCTGTAAGTATATTGGAACAATCACAATGAAATTATAAAATTGGATTGTTATGAAAAATTGGAAAATTGTTTTTCCAAACTAACAATAATTGTAAAATTAAGCAAATAGAAATATCCACAAATTGGATGATGCTTATGTTACACCAGAAATTTCTGAAAAATATAGAGCATTTACAAAAACTCAAAGAAGTAAATTATATGCGACATTCATGTAGTTAAATAAAATAATTGCTATATTGAAATTGGATTTATTAATGATTAGCCCTCCAATAAGTCTACTTAAAGTAACACGGAAAATAAACGGAGGGTGATCCTAAGGTAATTATTCCTAAGTACAGCGTTGTAAATGTATTTCGCTACTGTTTAGTATTTGGAAAGGCATATTTAAGAAGAGACCATATATCTTACAAATCTTGTCTAGAGAGAAGAGTCAAGCCACTTACAACTTACTACTAAAACTGTGAAATGATGAATTCACTTTCAAATGACTATTTTATTTAACGTTTTTGTACATGAAAAAAACCTTAACATTTCTTACGAAATTTAGAAAAAATTATGATTAATAGTGCAAAACAATGTATAATTTTTCAAACTGATAATATGTGTTATAAACTTGCCAGTTTTTTTAGTTTACTTAAACAACATTATTATGTGATAGGGAGTATAAATTACTATGAGTTTGTTTTTTCAATTTAAGTACAAAGCTACATAATGGGCTATCTGTGTTGTGCCAGCCACGGGTATCGAAACCTGTTTTCTAGAGTTATAAGTCCGCAGGCTTACCGCTGTGTCACTGGGGTGGGGGCATTACTATGAAAGAAAATAACACATGTTGAAATTAGTTAAGAAACATGTGGTGGATTAAAGTTGAATTCATGTTTAGAACATGAAAAATTCAGAAAATATTTAAGAGGAAAACTATAGAAATGTAGTATGAACTGTTGATAGTAATGAAATATTATACAATAAGAACTATAAGCTTTAGAGACAAAGAAGAGATTGAGTTGTTAGACATTCTAAAACAATTCAAATATTTGAATTTTAAGTTTTAAGCAGCGGTTATCAATCGTTGTCGCAACTAGTAGCCTATACAATAATCGCAGTCTAATTACTAACTAGTTTCTATTACCAGACACTAAGTACCTATTAGTTTAGATACTATATTTCGGCTGCTAATCTGCTTATTTCTCCAGGGGTGTCTTGAGAAGGACCACACACACACACACATATATATATATATACATTATTTCTTTATATATATATATATATATATACATTATACGTATATATACATTATTTCTTTATATATATATATATATATATACATTATACGTATATATACATTATTTCTTTATATATATATATATATATACATATATAGTGAATCTTCTTGCTGGAAAACATGGTATGTCATCCATTTGTCTAGGGTCTTTCTATTACAAATTGAGTCCACTATATGAATGGTTTCATGAAAAACATCCAAGTTTTGCTGACTTTTATGCTAGGTTGACTGAATGTGTTGTCAGTTAGTAGATGTAGATTTCTTATATGTTTCGTTTACTCGTGTGGGTTCATATCCCATTATTTTATGATTATTCCATTTTCTTGTATAGTTTTTCTTCTCCGACAGAACGGACTATTTTAGATGGATTAGTATTACAGACGCTTGTATGTCTATTATGATCCTAAATTCTAAATTTTGTGGGTCATCATTTGTTTTTCCAATGAATTGAAGCCTACATTCACAACAGATATGGTAGATAGTGGTATTTTGGTGGTTTGATGTATATATACTAACTGACTTTGTATTGTGTTGTTTCTTCTAAATAGTGGTCTGACTTTATGCTGTTTGTCTTTCCTCTGTATGATTTCAGAAAAGCCTTTTACATATGAAAATATCGTTGTGTATCTTTCATATTCTCCTCACTTATTCTTCTCTTTCTTTTTTATGAAATATTCGGGAAATACATTGTGAATTAGGTTATAGTGATGTGTTTCTCTTCCTTCTTCTCCTCATTTTCCAGACTGTAATTAAAAATTTGAAAAATTACTTAGAGACAATTTGTATGTACTTGATACTTGATTTGCTTAAAATGAACTCGTTACTAAATCTTGCAAGTTTAAGTAATATCTAAGAAGTAATTCTCAAACTATAGTGAACAAGCTTATAAACTCTAAATACTCAAATCAGATAATTAAATTTATTTCTTAAAAAGGTTTAATAGTATTTTAAAAATTTCAATAGTGTTATAGCATGAAGTTATACAAATCTTAATAGCATTAACTCACCATAAATTCATCATAAGTAAACAGAGGGTGCCAATTTTATGATAACAACATCAAGAATTGAATATTAGCTTTTTTTTTCAATTTCATTCGTAAAATGTCATATTCAATTCAAATAAGAAAGTTAAACTCTTAATGTAATTAACAATTCATTAACTTAATGCCAACAATTAAATCTATTAATCATAACTGAATCATATCCGTGCTGACATTCCGTTCTTAACTCTTCAGACGGCTAGCAAGTATACACTTTACACTAAAGTCTGTGATATGTATTTATCTCATTAATCCGAAAAAAATCGCTTAGAAAAGAAAGCTCATTATATTTCAAAATATATCTTTCGTACGTTAAGAAAACAGTGACTACTAAGAAGTTTAACATTTAAATTTAAATCATGTTCGATATGGATGATCTTTTGACGCTCTAGTACTTCAAAAAGCTATATATTTACATATATATATTTATCACAAGTTTGAATGGGTCGTTAAAAGCCATACAGTCAAGTATTACGTACATTACTTATATTTAAGTGTGCTCAATCTATAGATCCGAGGGGTCATGGTTCTTGGTTCCTTGTCGCACTCCGCATTTAGGGCCGAGTGCGCTATAAGAGTGACGGTCAATCTCACTATATGGTCAGCCAACTTTTGGTAGTAGATGCTGTTGACTAGCCTCGTCCCCTCTAGTCTACCAGTTCAAAATTAGGGACGGCTATATAGCTCTTTGTGTGTCTTTGCGAGAAAATTCTGAAACAAAATTATTTCGATTTTTTCTCATGTTATTTCAAATAAAGATATTTCAAAAAATGATCAAATATTTTACTGCTATATAATCCTAACAGACATAAAGGTTTGATGGGACTCTAAATTCAAATTCAAGTCCTATTTCCATTTCAGGTATATTTAATGAATGGATAATGTATTTTCTGTTTCTTTTGTTTAGACAATTTCCATGCTAACTCTCGTAAAATATCATTCATTCGTACATATATATGACATAAATATCTTTATCAGACATTTTCCATAAGAGAATAGCCTAAGTAAGTGGTTCATTCCTGACTAAGTTTAAACTAAAAGGTGTTAATGACGTTTTGATGGAAGCAGCACGATAGCCAGAAGAACAGACTGCAATACCGTTTTAACAGAAAACATATGTTTTAAAAGCATTCCGAAAAAAATGACGCCTCGTCAGTCAGCCGAGTAAGGATCGTCCAAACCATCGCCAAAGCAGAAAACCCATTGACATGAAATCGCGTATAAAAGGCAGTTAAAAGCGATGGTATCGAGGCATGAAGTGATTGATCACATATCTCTGCCTTCATGTCATCACTCCGGCTTGTCCTTTCTGAGATAACAGAAATCCTTACTTCGTTTTTCTTCCAACGAAACACAATTGGTCACATCGCTATATCATAGGGTGTGTACAAACAATCAGGTTTCAGTCCATTCCGGCTCTATTTTAGAACAAATATGAGGAAATTTTTCAAGTGTAAAATTCTGCCCCCACTTTACAATTCTTTTCGGGTTGTCCAGTTAGTGTGGAGATAACCGTGAAGGGGAAGAGGACCAGGAAGTGAGTGTAATCATGTTATATTGTCAAATGCACGCGTAACTAGATAAATGGGGTAGGCAGACACTTTACAATTTAATCCTGGGCTTAAAATCTCCACTTTTCCGCTCACTTAGGATATTCTGTAAACTTCGTTTTATGCAGTGCTCGAATCAGGCCCGTGACAAAGTGATGGGAGCTCATGACGGATGAGGTTTCCAGCTCTTTCGTCAGCTAAAGGTTCATGCTACTAAATAATGTTCGAGCGAACATATCAGAAACTGCCTCAAAACTTTTACATTAAGAAAAAAAGTTATTGTTAAAATTTCGTTAAAACGGGTCCATCAACGCTTGTGAAAAAGTAAAAGATCGAATCTAAAAAGATAATATAATTCTAAAGAGAAATTGAATTTAGTGATCAGCTTCTCTCTATCTGTAATGCATTGCATTTTACAATAAACAGTCAAATTCTTTTTAGAACAATAGGTGTCACTAAAGGAAGTTTAGATAACAGTTTTAAAACCGTTTTCGAAGAAAAATGTTTGATAAGTACCTATTTTAGTTTATATGGCTTTTATGAATTTAAAATTTTTGCGACATGTTACACTAACTGTAAAATATATAATACATAATTAATTATATATTAATTAATTGAAAACACATGCATACAATTACTCTTTCATTTAATAGTATATATTTCAAAATTTTCAGAATAGAAAGGTAACTTGTAAAAGTATGATGTTCTTTAAAAACAGTTTACATTGTTTTTGTTTTCCTTAATACCAGCCGCCTTAAGTAATTATTTATGCTATAAATGTGACCGCCCCCAGTGGCACAGCAGCATGTTTGCGGGCTTTCAACGCTAGAAAGCGGGTTTCGATACCCGTGGTGGGCAAAGCACGAATATTCCATTGTGTAGCTTTGTGCTTAACTTCAAACAAACAAAAATAAATGTGATTTATCAATGCATTCAACAGGTTATTTAAACAATAATTTATATACATTTCTTTAAAATACTTCTACCTTTTGAGTCGTGGAATGGATTAATGATACCTAATTTGAAGTTTATTATATATATATATATATATACTAGCGAAAGTACCCGACTTCGCTCGTGTTATTAGGTTCATAGTGTGTGTTTTCTGAACCTATATTAGCATAAAAGTATAACGTATATACTATTTTTGCTAAGCAACATGACATGAAAAAAACATTGTTGGAACGTATTAATATTGTTCTATACGCTCCTTGCT
Organism: Limulus polyphemus; assembly: GCF_000517525.1. NCBI lineage: Eukaryota > Metazoa > Arthropoda > Merostomata > Xiphosura > Limulidae > Limulus > Limulus polyphemus. Next base: position 435,027 of record NW_013665722.1, on the reverse strand, counting down.
TTCATTTTTCAAGCTTCAAAATACTGTTCACAATCTTCCGTCAATTAATGCCGCAAAAATGCGCTCCGCACTTTGGGGAGTTATAAAAGCTACGTTCAAGTCCTACTGTTCAGTCAAACACGTGTAACCGAAGAGTTGGGGATGGATTGTATGGATTAGTTGCCTTTCCTTTAGTTTATCCTTTCAAAATTAGAGATGGCTATGCGCATATAGTCGTTGTGTATCTATGCGAAATATATTCCGAAACAAGCAAAACAAACCATTAACTGATAGATATATTACCTAAAGATAAGGAGAGCATATTTCACTGCTGTAAAGATACGTTTTACTAAAAGAAAAGACAATACAGTAGCTTATACACCACTACAATTCTTCGTAAACAGTAGATTCAACTTTTTTTTTTCTTGTTTATCGAAATGCGATTTGAACTTTACACAAGAGAGAAGAAAACATTGTGGCTCACCTTGTAACTACCGTTAATATTAAAAATCAAATACGCATGCAAAATAGTTTCAAAGAATAAACATGCATCATTTAGAGTTTATAAGTTAATCCTGGTGTATAACAAAGGTAACAGTCATACCTTCAAGACATTTAGATGAGTTATCAAAAATAGGATTAGACGAAAGAAAATTCTCAATTTTGTTTAGATTTCATAACTTACAATACAACGATATTAGCATTTTAAAGCAAGATATGACTTATGGACGAATGTAGCATTAACGTGAACAACACTTTATTACACGAGAAGACAACACAAACTCCTGGTTTGTTAATGAGCATTCGAATAAAAATAATCACAATAATGTTCATAACTGACAAAATAAACTCTGAAGCTAGTTTTGATTTTGCCGCTTGTTAATCCTACGTGACATGTATTTTTGAAAAAAAATTATGTAATTAGGTTCTACTTCGATATTCCTTTATCTCAATTATTTCGGATTATTACTTTTTACGTCTTGTCACAACAGATATATTAGAAGATAATTTGCTTATTTGGTAATCTTTTATATATGCATTAAAGAAACATCTTAGAAAATTTTCAGCTATAGAATTTAAATTTTTTATCGAAATAGGAAAGACAATCTAATATATTGAAAGCTATAACTCAAATAATCAAGCTCGTTTTATCTTCCATATTGAAAACTCAATATCACAGAAGGAATTCTTGAACGTCATATCAAAAGTCATATCAAGAGGATATTTTTCCTCGTGATAAGAAATCGTTGTCTCTTAAAGTATTTTTCGCAGGTTTTTCATACAACCTGAATTTGGGCATAAAGAAACAAACATTATCTATAATAATAATAAAAAGACGTGTCTATGGGTCTATGTATGTGGGTGTGTTACTGCCATAACTCTAAGAGGAAAGAACCTAGAAACCCGAAATTTTGCACTCATACTTGAGGGTGTGCACATGGGTATTATTACTTATCCAAGTGTGTACACGCATGTGATCTTTTTAACGAGGCAAGCTAACGAAAAACCACATAGAAGAGAAGTGATTCCTTATATTACAAATAGAAATCACATACAGACAGGAAGACACTCGCTGCGTAGGTGCACGTGCGCACTTCGTGTCTCTCTGTGTTTGACTGCCATAGCTTCCAGAGGAAAGAACCTAGAAACCTGATATTTGTGCCCATACTAAGTGGCCTCTAAAGGTGTGTGGGTATCATTACTTATTCACGTGCTTGCGCGCGTGCACATATTTTTATGAGGCAAACTAGCGAAAAATCACATAGAAAAGAAATGTGACCACCATAACTCCAAGAGGAAAGGGTCTAAAAACCCGACATTTTGCACCCATACTAAGTGGATCCTGAGGGTGTGCACCTGGGTATTACTATCTTATCCACGTGCGCATAATCTTTATAGTGAGGAAAAGTAACGTAAAACCACATAGAAAAGAAGTGATTCCTTATATTACAAATATAAATCACAGACAGACACGCACGTGCATGCGTGTGCACACGTGCGTGTCTGAGTGTGTGAGACCGCCATAGCTCCAAGAGGAAAAGCCTAGAAACCTGAAACTTTGCACCGTACTAAGTGGACCCTAAGGGTGTGCACCTGGGTATTACTTATCTTATTAACGTGCGTAACAATATGCACGTACACATCTTATTAATGAGGCAAGCTAGCGGAAAATCAAATAGAAAAGAAGGGGTTCCTTATATTATAAATAGAAATCACAAACAGACACACAGATGCGTGCGCGCATGCACATCATTTTAATGCGAGATGTTTAAACAGAAAGAACTTGACTGTTATAAAAACTATAAGTAATAAAAAAAACTTATTCCCTTTTTTTGTTCGAATAATGGGTAAAGTTCTTGCAGTAGCGGGTGCTACTGGCTGGTAGTTCAAAAATAAGGATGGCTGTACCTGAACCCTAGGGGTTTCTGACTCGAGCGTTTCGTCCACGTACGCATAAGCCATTTTCAGGTTAAAAATTTCAATTCCAATTCCATTTTACGTGGCAGGTCATGGGCTAATATTTAACGAGACAGACTACAGAAGTGAAGTTCCAAAATTTGCTTTTCAATTATACTGAGTACTCTTCGCACTTTTAGTTATGAGTTTATTTAATAACAATAAATCCCATTTTTCGTCTCAGAGACGGACAAAACCCTGTGACGGTAGGTGTTGCTCGCTGGCTGACTATTTTATGGCCAGTAGCTCAAAATTAGGGAGGCTATAACTGAACCTTAGGGTCTATGGCCTGATCGTTTAGCCCATGTGTTTCTTAGGGTGTCGTTCCAGCTAAATGTTTCTTCTTATACTAAACTGTTTACTACACATCATACTGGAATATACTGTGTACTGGTTTTAAAAGTATGACTGAATAGACAATAATTTTTGAAGTTATATAGAAAAATGACAGAATAGGTAAAATCATTTCGGAAGATATAAAAAAATGACTTATTTTAGTTATTATATTGCGGATATATATTTGACGCAATGCAAGAAATCATTTTGTAAAACAGGTTTAGGTTTGATTAATATTAAAAGTTTTTTTTTAAACTTATGATCTTGTTAGAGTCTTATATAACCTTTTCTTCCACAGAAAACATATCGGAGTGCACTCATTCCTGTTATTATTACTGTAATATCCTGCGATGGTAAAAAACTTATTGAACGCGTCAGACATAAGCATTGCAAAAATGCTTAATCTTATTGCTTTAAAAGTATTTTAGACAGTGTAGACATAGTAGAGAAAGGCCTCAGTTTAGAACAGAAACGTCGTCCCACTCTAGAAAGAGGCAGAAGCAGTGCATTAAAACAAAAACTCTACGATGCTTAATCTTGTTATATTAGTCTTAAATTTTGCAACACCAGTCAATCGAATTAAGATTAATGTCTTTTGCATAATCTGGACATATGACATGTAATCAAAATAATTACTAGTACGGCATTAAATCTGGTTTATTTATTGAATGTCACTTCTAAACTCGTGTAATAACTTCTACCAGAAGAGCTGCTAAAATCCTAAAATAATAATTACAAGTAACAGTGTTAATAATGAATAACAGGCAAACTACAAAAAGCTTTTATGACCACTTACAATTATCTATCAAAATGTTTATCTTGATTAGTCTAAGTAACTGTATGTTTTTATTAGTACAGACGTAATTATACATTTTTCTAAGCATCATTTCAACAACATTGCTTCAAGTTCTCTTTCCCCTTGTACATATCAGAATAGAGAAAAATTCTTGTCCTGTAAAGTATCTATGGAAGTGCAATGCAAAGGTAATTATTTACAAGTGATATTGCTAATGTTTTCTGAAACGTTCTAAAATAGTTTTGGAAATAATTACGTTTATATTTCACTAAATTATAAAATTTTGAGATAACAATGTTACCTAAGTAGCACATATATGAGTAAATTTCTTTAAAAGTCTCAAAACTTACCCGAGTAATGTTGTAGATATATAAGATCAGTATAGAATAGTTTTAAGAATAAAAAATAAGGATAATTTTACTCTGAGATTGATGTATTTGGTGTCAAATGTAGGGTAAGATATTGTAAATTAATTATGTTACGTATTATAATTTCAAATGGTCTGAAATTATGTTAACTGATAATTTAAATTTAGCAGTTAAATTGTACTTTGGATTTAGCAGTTAAGTAAAAACCGATATATAGTCAGTTTATGATAGTTGCCAACAAGATTGATACACACTGTTTTCTTTTTTAACACAAATGCGTTTTAATATACACACAACAATACAATTTACAATAACAGTTATTACAAATAGTTATTACAACAATGATTTATAAACAACATTTTATTTCACAAACTTACAATCAATATAAAGTCTTCTTTCTAGTCTGAAACTTCTTCGAAATCTTATCGAGGGTTCACGATGAGCGAGTTAATTACGAGTTGACGTAGGGTATAATTCACTTAACAGAGAGCTAGCTAGCTTTCTCTTTCGTTATTCACCAGCCACACACGCCAAGTTTTCCACCGTGACGTTATGTAATGTTTTCGTAAAAGTACTAATGTTCGATGTGAATCCACTAAATTAAATGAGTTGTAATGTTCGAACTTTGTAAATTATCTTGGTCAAATATCTGAAGTTTTCCGATTGATAAGCGTTATAACAATTATAATTATAGCTTCCAAAGTTTATAGCACACTAACTATAGCAAGCTAATAATAGATACTTTTTTTTGGCGCGTCGCGTTGGTTATATTTATAGGCGTGTGGAGGCTTTCTCGAATGTTCAGCTTTACGTAACAATGCTGACGCTAATCCTGTCGTTTACGTACACACATATATATTGTTGATTCTTACTCTCGAGAATCTTCCACAACTTTGGAAAATAGACAGGAGTTTGGCAATACATATTCAACACTATAAGCTATGCATATTTCTAAATATAAACTTAATCTTAACAAACGTTGATATTAAAATAAATATATAATAATAATAAATCCGTCACAGGTATATTACCATGGTTAAGTCGAATGTGACCAATCAGTTTGTTTACCTGTTATTTTATTATCTACGGCAAAAAAGACAAATATGAGTGTCAAAAGTTTTTGTATTATTTATAATTCAATATTTGGTAGACAACAAATACACAAAAACAACAACAACTGACAATCAGTCTTTATCTTCACATATAGTACTATCAAACCCAGTATTTGGTCACAGTTTACAACTTGAGAGCGGTTAGCGAATATCGTAATGATAAATATTTAACATAATCAATTATTCTTCCTTAGTATATTAGGAAAAATAACGCAGGATATTTAATACTAAGCACCATAATAGTAATTTAAACATTATTTAGGTTGAATATCAGCAATTATCGTTGTTCCAAGTAAGATAGCTTCATAATTTATTATCTAGAATGACAAGCATTTTTATTTATTCTTTTCAATTCTCTACCTACCTAATAGAATGAATGTATTTTTATGTATATCTTATCTTCTTTTAATCTTAAGCCAATATTAATAACAATTATCAACATTGATTAATAAATATCCCTCAGTACGCCAGTCTCAGGAAATAAAACATAAACTAAAAAAAGATAAAAAACGTTTTGTACTGTATTTAATTAATTGAAATTTAACACAAACTCCCAAAAATAATAAATATACCATTGTCTAAATGGCATTATTTCTAAGACCAAAATATTTTCACACGTAGTTAGGGAACCCCGTAAGAATCTAGAGTTACAGGATCTTCCATAAATGTGAAATATTTTCACTCTGGTGTGACAGTAAACTAGGAAGACATGATATATAAAGCAAAAAACAAACAAGGTACTTTTATTAACATATGGCCAAGAGTCTGGAAGATGTAGAAATTAAGCGCAGGCGAATGGTAGGTAGCAAGATTTGTGTAAAAATTAATAAATAAAATACAGGAAGTAAAATGCTTGAGCATATATATATATGTAAACTATAATTCAAGTTGGGTTCACTTGGAGATGAATATATATAAATCTTGAATCAAACTCTTCATTATTTTACCTCTTTTGTAACACCACAGCTGCTCTGCAATATAAACATTTGTTTTAAATAACCTTAATATGCTTGAGACATATCTATCGGTTTTTTTAGTTGTATAATCTGACCAACCGTACATCTAAAATGCCTTGAGAAACATTAAGGTTATTTAGGATAAATTTTTAAACTGACGAGTAGCCTGTGATGCTACGAAACAGGTGGAATAAAGAAAGAAAAAAGGAAAGGATTCGAGTTTTCTTATCTAAACATAAACAGTATATCAAGCACACGTCAGTTCACTTCTGCTGCAAGGATCAACATCTCTTGAATGAAAAATTTACAATTCTCATAATTAGTGTAAGCGCCAAAAGCATAGTCAATCAATTCCATGACTTTGCATTATCCTGCATGCTACCACATTCACATTACATGAGAAGTAATCTCCAAGAAAATTGAAAAATTAACTACACGTGCGTCTTGTTACCTCAATAATTATCATGAATATGAGGAAAGGTTTCACGGTATTTATTTATTTTTCATAAAAATTAACGTTTTAGTTTTGTTTGTTGTTAAGCGCAGAGCTATGCAATGGGTTATATTTGCTTTGCCCACCGCGGATATAAAAATCTTATTTTGAGCGTTATAAGCCCTCAAGCGCACCGTTGAGCCACCAGCGAGCAGATAAACTTGGAGAATTGTGTTCGGAAAATATAGAATATTTGTTCTTATTGTTTTAAACGTTGATAACGAGCTCTGTTGATATTCAAGGTTATTTGTTAATTCATTTTAGCGCAAAGTGCACAATGGACTATCCATAGAATGCTCATCACAATTTATCTTTTTAATTTTTGAATCACTATTTTTTCCAGCGTTTCTAATTTAAAGGGATGAAACTCAGTTGCAGAATAAACTTTCTATTTTGATATTCTTCAGATCAGCAACAGTTATATAGTATATATTTTATGAGCTGTTTACATTGAAGCTTACATTAACTCAATAATTATTTAAATATATATATCAAAATCACGTTTTTGTTTTTTCCACATCTGAAAATTCCTGAAAAGTTTTCATAATTATATTTAAGCCTTGTTGTCTCTTAACCTTGCTATATGTCCATATAGAAGATGCTAACATTAATACATTAATTTCACTTAAAAGTATAAAGGTATATTTTACCAGATTTCGAACTATTCAAACCTTTCCAAGAATACCTAAGTTAATGAAAGCACACGACTCTGCATCTTAGTATTAACAGTGATAATTATTATATTATATCAATATCAATTATATGAATTACAACTAAGCCCCCCCCCCCCAAGAATCTTATAAATAATGCAATCAAAATCTCTTTGTGAGTAATTTATTTCATACATATATTATTTATTTATACCCATTCAACCTACTTACGGATATGTCTCAATTATGTTAAGTCACTGGGACTCCTAAAGATACCGATAAGATTGATTAGCTTATCGATCTTTGAATAAAGTAACTTATGAAAAGAGTATTTCAAAAATTGGCATTCAATAAGATACTTTTATTCCCCTTCACTACACTGAAACCAGTGAAGACTATAGCATTAATGGAGAAGTAAATAATGATTTGCTTAACATTTTAAATTCGTTATCAAACTAAACAAACGAGTAAACAGTTTCGTAACGATAAAAGATTTCTGTAAGTTTCCTCTACTTAATTGTGGTATATTTTTGAAGCTTGTAGTATGAAAGAAATAGAATTTCAACTATCTAATTATAGCTATTTTTATTTAGCGATTAAGAGCGTCACCGGTGTTAGTTATTCAAATAAAAACCACTGGAGATGAACGGCCTTCAATTACATTCAGATCTTACTCCATTTAGGCCCTCATGAAGATAATCGTATTACATTATGATGTTTGTATTCATTTATTACATCTAGATAATGAAAGAGTTTGCCCACCTATTTTGTTATGCACTTGATCTAATAGTATAGTTAATATATTAATTTTTTTGTACCAGTATGCGTGTTCCTACAGGTATATCCCCCCTTCTAAAAAAAAAGTAAGAATTTGAAGTCAGATTTTCTCACAAATTACAATCACATTGTAGTTGTAACTCAAATCAATTTGGTCTATAATTTTTTGTTTACGACTAACACCTCCAAAAGTTTTAAAATATGAACTTAAGGGCATAAAACATGTTTATTAAACATTTCGGATTAATCTATAGAAACTAAAACAAATACAATTACAATAACAGATTTACACAGCTAAATATCAACATGAATAACAAATAAATTGAATGCATTATTTATGTATATATGGTGCTGTAATTATTTGAAGAGGCCAGGTGGTTACGGCGCTTGACTCGCAATCTGCAGGTCGCGTGTTCGAAACCCCGTCACACCAAACATACTCGCCCTTTCAGCCATT
>NW_013665722.1:418688-425715 GCF_000517525.1 Limulus polyphemus | reverse complement strand
CTCTAGTCTTACACTGCTAAATTAGGGACGGCAAGCGCAGATAGCCCTCGTGTAGCTTTGCGCGAAATTAAAAACAACCAAACAATTATTTGAATATAAACTTCACGTTTGTAATTAGATATATTTGAAATACTCTATTTTTGAATGTACTGAAGTATATTTCATGGATTACGAGTAATTAAATGAATGATATCAGCAAAGTCTCGCTGCTGGAGATAAGTTCAATTCAGTAATTAAAAAAAGCTACTAAGTTGTCAGTCTTTATTACGTGTTATTTTTACTGTTATTGTTTGGTAAACATGTCGAAACAATGAGAAAATAACTGATGATATATTTTATCAAGAAGCAACAACTTTTTCTGTTGTTTTTTTAAGTTTAAATTTAGTTTTAGAATAAAAAATAAATCTTTATATAAAAATTCATATCAAGGGTTTACACCAATAAAGAAATCTACTCCAGTGGCCCAGTTTAAAGGTTAATAATGCTAGTATTCGGCGTTCTATCCCTAATGATATCACAGCGCAGATAGCCAATTGTGTACCTTTGTGTTTAAAGAAAAGAAACATAAACAAAGATAAGATTAACTGTACGATAAAAATAGTATTGAAAATTTGGTGTTTTGAAATTTCTTTGGTTTTTTAACTCTGTAATAAATGACTAAGACTTTTTCAAGTATCAAGTTTGATATTTTTTTAAATTGTGCAAAATATAGTTCATGAAACACTAAAGTGTTTCTTAGCAACCATCTGATTCTGTTCCGCATTTATGCACGTTTTTATTTAGTGTTGCCTGAAATTTTTGAATACCAAACGCATAAATGATATTATATATATATACGGTTAAACTTTTTGATAATTACACATTGCCTTACATTAAATTACATATATATATATGATAAGTCGGAAAATTGTATTCATAATTCCTTAAGCTTTTGATCTACGCGATTATGTAAATACCCAGTACATATAATGTTTTTTTCTTAATAGCATATATAAATTATTTATTCAATTATTCATTGCAACTTCCAAATATAATTTATAGAATCGATTATGTGACCTGAAAATCTGGAACCTAGAGTCAAACGCATTTCTAATAGGATGAGTTCAGCTGTCTAGAAACAATTTGTTTTGAAAGAAAACTCACGAAAGAGAGAATATTACGGATACATATGCCCCTGTGTCATTACGTTAATAACAAATGAATTAGGTGAGACGGATTATATTTCTTGTAATCGATATATGCGAGATTTAGTGATCTGCATCCAAATTTGACTGTCATAAATGTCAACTTCACTTTTGAAAACATTAGACAGAAGGAAATTAGTTTCCTATTTAAAGCTATACAACTAAGTATGTTTAACTGTAATGCTTGTATTACAATATTTTGATATAGGCTTATATTTGTCTATATCACGTATCCTAATTGTCCTTTCATTTATTTATACATTAAAAATAATAACATATTACATATACATTTATAGAGGTTGGGTACATTATACTAAAACGATTTTGGAGCCTCACCACGTCGTTATAGTCCATGTTCCCACGTTCGGTCATGCTCTATCTGATGACCGTGCATCTTGAAAATAGTGGTGTACAGTAGTTTCCATTATAAAAGGAACCGTCGTAAGGCTGTCATGCTTAAATCACATACACCCCATAGAGTGCTTTCCACAATCCATACAATGTACGAGGAAGGCGATTTTTCAGCACCCATTTCAACTACCCGATCCTACAGAAGTCTATAGGTGACTTGACCGGTATATCTTCGTATTGAATAGCATGAATACCCGTTTCATTCTCTATCTGCTTGGGGTTTACGAAGATTGAACGTACATGTCATGGAAGTAACTTGTGTACATGTGACTGACGTCGCTTTTGCAGATGGTACATATGGACGGCTTTTGCCACCATTGACCTTTGTGTTCTCATCTGTTATAAAAAGCCGTACATTATTTACCTCGGCTGTGGTACGACTTATTGTAGATCTGTTTCCGGATGGTCTTGGTCTCTCAAGTTGATCTATATTCATTTGTTTCTCTAATATAATTAAGTACAAGAGATATTCCCGTTTTGGAGATTCTAAATCCTCAATCTGAATACATCTGTATAACCTGAGTGTATGAATACTTTGCATCGGAAATAGATGTTACATATATTTCTCCAAAAGCAACCAATTTTCGCCAGCATCACAGTCCCTACGTAATGTCAAAAAACGCAAAAATATAGTTCTGATACATTCCGTTCTACCGGGGCCCAGCATGGCCAGGTGGTTAGGGTGCTCGACTCACGATATGAGGATCGCGGGTTCGAATCCCAGCCTCATCAAACATGCTCGTCCCTTCAGCTGTGGGGGAATTGTAATGTGCGATCAATCCCAATATTCGTTAGTAAAAGAGTAGCTCAAGAGTTAGCAGTGGGTGGTGATGACTAGCTGCCTTCCCTCTACAATGCTAAATTAGGGACGGCTAGCGCAGATAGCCCTCGTGTAGCTTTGCGCGAAAGTAATAACAAACCCTCTAGTCTTTCACTGCTAAGTTAGGGATGGCTAGCGCAAAATTACAAACAAACCGTTCCATCGCGACTTAATATAGATTGTTGTCGTTATGTGACATTTTGGTTCCAATATTGAAAATAGTCTTAATATAAAGTGCTTAATCTTCTGTATATACAAATTAATAGAGCTTGTCTGTTTGTTGTAAAGCGCAAAGTTTCACAATATGCAACGGGTACCGAAACCAGAAACCAGATTTTATCGTCATAGATTAAGGGGCTTATCTCTGAGCCACTAGGGGTGGGGGAGGAGAGTGAGAGAAATATCATAGCAAATGTTTTTGCAGGATTTTCAAAGTAGTAGGTTATATACGTCATTTTATAACTTTGTGATATTTTTATGGATTTTATACTGAATCCATACCTGAGTGAAATCATAAGAATGTTATGAGCAGGGATGATTGTGGGGATACAAAGCTACAACTCAATCCAATGCCAGGCAAGATATTTTTGCATTTTTCAACTTAGGAAGATTCAAGATCTTTTATGGGCCTAGCAGACCTCCACACAATTAAATCTTATATGGTATTACTTGTTTTAAGATTAATTCATTTATATATTATCTCAAATAAATTATTGTGGAACTAGTGTATAAAATTACAGTAGTACATTTATTTGCAGTACTTACATAAACTTTTTGTAGCTTACTGGATTCAAAAAAATTCCCTTAGAATATTATGAACGCTAGGGTAAACTATTAATAACGTAATTTTAAGGTTAATACTGAAGTTTAAAGTATGAACAAAATTCATTTTGAAATCAACCAAATTATTTTTGATTGTGAGCAAGATTGATTTATAATTTCTTCGAGTTTAAAGAGAAATACGAAAATCTTAGAAACTTCTACTTTGACTCAAATGAACTAAGAATTGCTCATGCCCAGTTTAAACTAAGAAAAACGAGACAACCAATCAGCGGTATCGAGGTTGGTGACGAACTGCGAATGGCCGAGGAAACGTGGAGTAAATAACACGATTAGGGTTGGTTGGTATATATATAAGTAAGCGGCGTCCCTTGTCTATTCTTAAACTGGTCACAGAAACCAGAGAACGTGCGTCACGTTTTCTTTTAAGTTATCTTATTAGTCAGTGGGTTATTTGGTGGCGTTTCATTTAAGGTCGGTAATTCATTTTTCTCTGACGCATCAGGTATTTTTCGCTCACTCTCCTTTGTTTATAGCTGTATGCTGTTCTCATTATAACGAGGACATTAATAATACCAAATGTCATACATAAACTGCATCTGATGGCATGACAGTTATACCAAAGAAAAAGTTTTATTAAACAAAAACATTTATCTTTCCTGTGAACGATTAGCGAAAAAAATGGTTCAGATATATTTTATATATCTTAAATTCTCTTAACTGTTACGAGTTAATTTGTCAAACAAGAACTTATTCAACTGAGAAACACGTAATGACTTGTTTCAACTATTAAGTGGAACAAAATATGAAGTGGAGATTTTGCATACACGAATCATATCACCAAATGTAATATCATGGAGCTCCGAGGATAATCTTATTGTTTAAAAGTCCCAAAAGTCAAAAAAAGACAACAAAGAAGAATTGGGCACAGTGGAAAAATAATATATCAACCTGCTGAACGGAGACGCATTTACTAACACTCACCAAAATCAACAAGATGGAACAGTTAACAGAGTTTGTGTCCAAATCTTTCTCTAACGAAGAAAGCTTTAGCTTCCCTACTACCATATCCCATCCTTTCTTTCCTTCTCCCCGTTCTTTTTCTGGCCGTTTCCCCTTTCCGTTTTCGGGAAATCATTTCTTCGCCTCAGGACTCCCCAGTCACTTGTTGCTCCCAACGATCACTCAACCGCCAATGATCAGCCCTGTTGTTAGTTACCCAAGTAGTTTGGAAGAGGAGGCAACCAGGGAAAAAGAAGGTATGCATATACACCCTCAAAATAATTTATCATCTAAACTTAATCATGAATAAGATCTCGATAATTAACACCTTAAAGGTATGTTGTTCATAAAAGGTATGACCATGTAAACTTGGTGCAGTTGAATGTTTTTTTTCACTTTTATTGTGCCGAAATTACTGTATATTGCATTAATGACGTAGGTTAACATTATTGACTGATCTTGAAAAAGCGATTGGAGATGGTCTGTGTTAATTAAGTTTACGAAGTTGAAACTTGTATCTAGGGGTTTCCTTTTCAAACTATTTTTCGTCTAAAATAATATCGATAATCAAAGAATTGTTAGGTTTTACAAAATGAGTTTTTAGATTAGAATTACCTATAGGATTCTTAAGGACTTCATCTACTTTTTAAACGTATATTTCTAAACTACATGTGTGCCAAATTATTATAGCTCATCTCACGAGTTCGTTGGGAACATACGAGTTATATAAAACATTAAACAAAAGCCGTCAGTTTTCAATTAATTCCACTAATTATAAATGGAGCTCCTTATACAGTTTACATACAAAATGAATAATTTCATCATTTTTGTGTGTGCAGCTTTACAGTGAGTATTGTAACAGGCAAAAAACGTAATGTTACTCATGGTGATGCAATATGTGGACCTTAGCGGTAGTGAACAGTATAAAAACAAATCAGTAATTTAAGAGTCAATAAAGTGTGAACTCGCCAATATTGTAATATTGCTTGAAGTTATTGGTGCCAAGATCAAAGAGAGTGGAAAATATGTATATATCACTAAAAAGCAACTTTAAATAATTGGCTGACAAGTTATCAATCAATTTGTAACATAAGCTCATCCCGGAAACAAATCACCTATGATTTAGTGCTTTTTATCATCTTGGAAATGTGATTGTAATGTTAGATATAGAGAAAATATTATTTTCTATGGCTATACTATACTCCCCAAACTTGTTAGTAAGCACAGTTTAATTATAGAATTTACCGCACTTCAGTTAAATGATAGGGCAGTTTATAAAATGTCTTTACAAATCTAAAATGAAGAGAGAAGTCTGAAACTATGGTCATCCTCGAAAATCTTATCTAGATTGTACGTATAAAAGTAATTATATTGAAAATTATACTGTTTCATCAAAAGCCTGTTAGTAAATGTCTTTTTGAGTAAGTTCTAGTTCCGAAACAAGGTATACAATTTGAAACTAACACTGTGGTTGTTAGTATGAAACCTGTTAATACGCAAAGACCGTATTCACTAGTTTCATTACAATGAAACAATCTGAAATGAAACTACCACTATATTCTTTTAGTCTGAATTAAAGCAATACGAATACTTTCAAAATATGTCTCATATTTTGCAAAAAAAATCGAGATCACTCGTACTCGGTGATGTTTATAGTCTGTTTATAGATTATCTAAATTAAATTACAACTTAATATGGTGTAATTATTTTTATATATTGAATTTTTCAACATTTTAAAACACACTTTCTTCTGAATTTTTGTTTGTAAACTACCCATCAATGTACAAAATAAAAAAGGTGTAATATTATTAAAATTAAGATAAGTTGTTACGGAAGACGTTGAGAATATAAAAATGCTTAAAGTAGACGTATGAAAGGTGGAAAACATTGTAAAATCATCTATGTGACAAATAATATGCATATTTGACTACAAAACAGAAATATTGATATTTTATTACAACTGAACTATATATTTATTTAAAGAATTGCTCTTTAATTCTGTAAGATCTCGCACAAAAGAAACTTGTACGTAGCAGTCTAGAAGCCAATGGAAGCAATAGTTAAAAAATTAAGTTGCTGCGACACGTTTCTGTAGTTGTAACGTAACTAAATCTAATAGGAACTTTGCATCTAAACGTTTATTACCTCTTACCAAACCGAAAAAAAAGTACTGAAGCATCATTTTAACCTGCGCTCCACCCAAGGCTGTGTGTACTCGAGTGTTTTACTTACAATACTTTTCAGGCTAATGGTTATCTTAAGCACTTAACTAAATAGTCATTAAAATTTAAGAACTTCCCGCAGAACTTTTCGGAAGAATCTTTAATCACTATTTCCCTAAACCTAAGCTACAAACTCATGACAGTTGGTAAGAAATTTAAAATTACAGTTTTTTCAACAACTGGTAAAAGTCTTCGAAACATCATTCAAAATATTTTGTAAATTCATCAAAGCTATGACGAGAAAATAAGAAAAATAATTTACAATTAAGAAGAGAAAAAAGTGTACAATTTATTTATTGCTTTACATGATGAAAACACAGCTTTATGGTATACTGCCCCAAACTTAGTGCTTTGAACGGTTTATTTCAAAGACTGACAATAGAGTATTATAAAGCAGCTGGGCGTTTCAAGTCTACTAAAAGGAAGAGACATCGAAGAAAAATACTAAGACTGGAAGATAACGTAAACGTGAAAATTGTTCAACAAAATTTGATTCAAAACAACACTAGAAATAAATTCAGAAATATACGATGAGCCCGGAGTTAGATCAATTAATAAAAATCTTCGAAGGCGATGGCAAGAAAGTGATTTTAGATTCAAAATATCTC
>NW_013665722.1:410278-417866 GCF_000517525.1 Limulus polyphemus | reverse complement strand
AAAGTTATTTTCAAGTTTGTACAACGAAAAACCTTTTCAAATATAACTCATGCTGAGATGTTACCATAAGAAATTTAACCAAGAATTTCTAAGTAAAACAGCAGAATATGGTGGGTCTATAAAGGTGTGGAGATGTTTTCTGCTCCAGAAAAAGAGATATGGTCATTAGTTGTGGTGTTTTGAAAAGGAAGCGTTATCATAACATTCTGTTTCGTCAAACAGTACCCAGCTAACGATTCTTATTTGGCTCTAGCTTTGAATTTCAGAAGGATGATGATCCAAAACCTACAAATGAAAGGAATTACCAATTGATAATCTCCAAAACTAATAAAGCCCATGCTTGATCAATGTAGTGATTTAATTGCGGTAGAGAAAAGACGTATTAAATATTGATTATTTAGTGCGTGGTGTTCCAAACTGAAATTCTTACATTTAACATTTAATATAGAAATTAAAATTTTACAAAAAGAACATTTTTCACTTGCAAAAGTTTGGCCAGAGTTCTACATCTTAGCGTTTTAAATTTAGATTAAATGCGAACTCATTGCAAGTAAATTCAAGTATTTAAAGTTTAAAGGTTTTACTAACTCTAGGATATTCTAGTATGTATCAAGTGTGTTTCTGTGTATTTCTTAGTTACACTTTTCAGGATTTTTAGAGTCCATATGCGTTTCATAAAGAATTGGGTTTTATCTTGAGCTCTTAATTATTATTTTTATATATTTTTGTTGTATGATTTCTCTTAGCGTTTATTTAAAACTTTATATGTTTTTAAGGGTTTATTATAAGTTGTTGTTTTTTCAAACAATTGAAATGGAAAGCTCGAAATAATGCATGAAAAGAAGAAAGAACTGAAAAAATGTTAGAGGACAGCTCTACAGGGAAATGATTTTGGCTAAAATCCCATCTGACAGCTGTTGTACGTATTTTTACAAACGTCGTTTCTCGTTAGAACGTAACAACAAACGTACTTTGGCACTTTTTAGTTGAAATTCAATTTCACGAATCGTTCATCATGTTGTTAGCGCTACAAGGCGACCTGCGAGACAGCCATGCCAGACCTTTCAGAGAATCGGTTATCCACTGCTAAGTCAGCTATTGCATCCTGTATATGCAGATTTCCCTCGGATAGATTAAGAAATATGAAGCTTGACAAGCCGCTAGTGGTTACGTCAACCTTAATATGTTACTCGGCGTTTTAGTAGATGTCAGCCAGCTCAAACCATTTCTAGTTCTCATGTAAAAGCGAAAGCTGGAAATTAATATCTGTCAGCAAGCATGTTTCCGTAAAAGCAGAAGCAAGACTCATTGAATGAGGCAGTTAGCATGTAAGTATCATTTCCGCCGAGTGTTTACGATTGTGGAAGCTAGATCATTCATCCTCCCCGGAGCTGGAACGAGTGATGGACCTTGCTAGTTTTGATATAGGTGAAGAATAAAACAAACTATTAGAACCTTATTTATCAAACCTCTCTTACAAATGTGGGATAACGTAGAGATAGAACTTTCAATTGGGTTAGTTACATGTTAAGTCACTTATGTACAACTCGTACCTTCTGCTATCATGGGTAAGTGATTAAACATTCAATTAATGGCGCATGTTATGTTTTAATTGTCATCTTTAATGAGAAGTATTATGTTTTACATTTGTTTAATATATATATATATCTAATAATTATTTTTGTTTAGCAGCGATATATTTTTAATATATTCCAAATCTGTTAATTTTTCGCAGTACATATCTTTAGTGTTTTACACATATAACTTGGTAATGGAGGTTAAACATTCAGTGACTAACTAGAATTAGAAACATTATGAGGTTCATGTTTAAATGAGGTGAACTTCTTTTCAATAAATAAACATATACTTTTATATAGCACGTGTTAGTCCCGATACGGTTACAAGTGATACAACAAAATCAGATAAAGACCACGATTTTGACCAATATTTTCTCTCAACACTGTAGTAAATGCCTCACAATGTCTTTAAGTGGGACCTACCTAAATTCATTGAAAGGAACCAAAAGAAGCAAAAAGAAACATTTTTATACCAAAAAAGAAACAATTTATTTAGTAGAATCTATAAAATACATTTCTTTTAGAGAAACTGTAAGCGTTTTGACATGAAACGTGTTTATTTTTACAGGTTTTAGTTATTTTTTTTCAAACTGTATATGAAATGCTACGAGAAAGTGTTCTAATATTTGTGTTTCTCGTAAAAGTGAATTCCGCAGTTAGCACGTAAAGTATCATTTTCCGTCGAGTGTTTACGTTCGTAGTAACTAGATCATTCATCCTCTCCGGAACTGGAACGAGTGACGGACCCCTGGTAGTATTGATATAGGTGACAGATAAAACAATTTGTTCGAACCTGATTTATCAAACCTCTCTTATACATCTGAAATAATTCAAAGATATCACTTTTAATTGAGTTAGCTATATTTTTACATAGCCGTTAAGAAACGAATATCTCAAAATGATTGAAAGAGATTAAATTTACAGTTTATAATAACTTATAAATAACTTTATAATAACTATAATAACTTAAAAGAATAGTGTCTACTCAGCCAACACTTGTGTACGTCACAACACAAGCTTTGCTGTAAAGTTTGGTTAATGCATAAGTAAATATACATACGGAAACAAGTTTCTAAGAAATCACAGTTTCTCTCTTTTTGTTGAAACACAACACGCTCTCACTCTGGTTGTTCTCATGAAAAGATAACCTGTCGCGAAAGGAATTATTACGAAAGTGTAGTAAATTATTTAATCACAAAAAACGTTATACGTAGCCATTGAGAAACGACTATCTCAAAGCAACTGACAGAGACAAGATTTACTATTTAAAGTATATACCTAGCCTTTATTCATATTAGTTTAATACATGTACGAAGTCTTTAGTCATACTGGATTTTACTAGTTTAATAACACATGTACGTAGTCTTTATTCATGCTGGATTTTACTAGATTAATACATGTACGTAGTCTTTAGTCATGCTAGATTTACAGTTTAATGCATGCATGTAATCTTTCCCCATGGCAGATTTACAGTTTGATCCACGTGTGTAGTTCTTCCTCACGCCAGATTTACAGTTTGATACATGTGTGTAGTTCTTCCTCACGCCAGATTTACAGTTTGATCCACGTGTGTAGTTCTTCCTCACGCCAGATTTACAGTTTGATACATGTGTGTAGTTCTTCTTCACGCCAGATTTACAGTTTTATATGTGTGTGTGTAGTTCTTCCTCACGCCGGATTTACAGATTGATACGTTTGAGATACTATGCTTAATTCTGGTCCTTGTAGAGGTGATTGACTAGTCAAAATAGCTACTTCGATAATATAGTTTTATCGTGTTTTAAAACAAGTTAACAGGACATACTTCGACGTTTCTCAACAGCACAGATGTTTTTATTCCATTCTTAATTTTGTTTCTCATGAGAATCTTCTGGTTTGACCACATTTCCGGCTTTTAAACAAAATATATGCTGTCTCAAAAGTGTACTAAACACTGACAACACACACACAAATTACACATAAACGCGCTGAAGAATTAAATACTATTTCTCTTGAGCAAATTGCTCTACTCAATTCTGAATGCAGATAAAAGAAACATAACCTTTTACTAGCAAATATAAGTAATATAAACGTTGAAGAATGTCTGGCACTGATGTTTCTTCAATGGAGTTTTTACAGCTGATCAACTGTTAAACCTTTATTACAAAAATTGAGAACGATATGTAATCATAAAGTGCACATATACCTGAATTTTTGAGATCTGAGGAAGTTGTTTTGATTATATTAAAGCTTACTTAAAAGTAGCACATCTTACTCTCAGTCAGAACAGACTCAGTAACCTAGCGTCTTCTATAGACCTTTTTATCAATTATCTAAGTATTGTAAACATTATTGATATTTTTGTTCTAAGTTTAATTTCAATCGTATAACTTTTACACACACGTGGATAATTTGAGCTTTTGATCGCAAGGCCTTAGCTCGAGAAGGCTAAATTTTTGTTGAAGTTACCAGCCGTGGTTTCTATTAGGATTAAGTTTAATTCTCTACGTATTAAGTCAGGTTTCTAGAGATTTGGAACAAGCTCAGCCGATTTGCGCGGGTTTTTGCTATAGCTACAGATAACCCCATCATAGGCAAACTGTGAGAGCCAAGCTGATTAAAGTTAATTCAACATTCGTTTCATTAACGCAAACAGTAAATCACACTTTGCCCAATGGCACTTTTGTTTTCAAAATAAATGTTCAAAGTTCCAAAGTTTTTATATAATAATTTGGTTATTTAAGAAACTCACCATAACGTTTCTTCAGAAAGACAACAATTAGAAATTTATAAGAAAGACCCGAGGACGGTAAAGACTTTTTATTTTGTTTTTGTATCTAAAAAGCAGTTATGCTATTTCTAGCTAAGCAGGAAACATGCAGGAAATTATATTAAACAATTAGTTAATTAAACGAAATGAAACTTACTAGTTCTCTAATTGTTTCCGAATCTTTAAATCTTGTAGTTTTTATTGTTGTTTTTTATAAATCGAATAAATCCATAACCAGACATAAAATATAAGATTAACAAGTGTTAAATGTGCTAACAAGAGTATGGATATATCTTAATCAACAGTAAACAACAACAGCAAGGAAAAACACATTCGTATTATAATTTTTTTCTTGTCAGCGGAAAACCAATTATTGAAAGATGATGAGTTAAGATTGAACTTGGATAATGTAAAATTGAAACGAATTTCTGTAAAACTACATGTTTAACAAAGACAATAAGCACAATGATAAAAGCACTCAGGGGTACCCATTCAGAATACGTGGCGTTTCTTTCCAGTATTTAACACTCCAAACATGCTCGCCCTTTCAGCCGTAGGGGCGTTATAATGTGATGATTTTGGAAAGATATGCCACGTTTTCTGAATGAGTTCCCCTGTTGATTACTGGATTGGTTTGTTGGTTGTTTTGAATTTCGCGAAAAGCTACACGAGGGCTATCTGCGCTAGCCGTCCCTACTTTAGCAGTGTAAGACTAGAGGGAATACGGCTAGTCATCACCACCCACCGGCAACTCTTGTGCTACTATTTTACCAACAAATAGTGGGATTTAATCAACAAAAAATTTTGAGAAATAATTTTTTTTTTTTGTTTTATTGAAAATGGAGAACGTATCAAATAAAAACAATTACGAGAAAATTATCAAACAGTTAGGATGTCAAAGAAAGATCAAGAATGATAAATAAGAATAACACGAAGAAAATATCTAATAAACTGATAACACTAGAAAAAGTCACATTGATTACTTTGTTTGGAGAACAAATTTGAAAAAACAAACATGTAAAATGACTTCGAAACATTTTACTTTTAGTAAAGAAAATGATATATTTTTTCAACCTGTGCAAGTTGTATCTGAATACTTTCAAAAGAACCTTTATTCAGAAATCACATAGAAATAAAAAGTGTCATTTCTCTTAAATTTACTTTATTTCACTATAAATATAGTTACACCAGTAATGTTTGAGAAGTATATTTTAAATCTGCACATTTTCCTCGCGATGAAATAACTAACTAAGCAAAAAATAAATAAGTAAAAAAATCCAATTCTTGGTTCACTTGGTAGCATTCCTAACTAATATCAAATCTACAACAAGTTTTCTCTTTCACAACACCTAACATTGGTTGATCAAAGGAACACATTATCAAAATTACTCCACTTAAAGTCCTCACTGAAGCTCTGTACATCTCAGATTGTTAAGTATATTACAATCATTAGTGGATTTTCAGCGTAAACCCCCCCCCTCCCAGCTATAAAACATCAGATGATCCAACCTGTCTAACAAAACAAACGTAGACTTCACTATTCTGGTCATTTCACACATTTAGAGAAACGTAAAACACGTCCTTAATAAAAGTTTCCAGTTCTGTAGCCCAGTTGGTTTAGAATTAACTTAGGAACAGTATATCAGTGTATAACTACGGCATTATCAGGATGTGACTTTTTTTTTTCCTGTTTCGAAGTACATCATTATTGCTAATTTATGTTGATAATCTTATTAGGTTCCAAAGTTTCCACTTTTTTGTGCAATCCCAGGTCAATTTCAGCATAGCACACGCTTCATCGTAATTTATGGAATGTAGCACGTTCTTCAGCCATACCATGGGCGAGAGGTCATTTTGGTATAGCACGTACTCATGCAAACGTGCCCTATGGAAAGCAACAGTCTACCCAGTTTTGGGGGATGCGTAAGTGCCAAAAGATTCGAAAATAAATAGTAAAGCTTTTCTGTTACTGTTATCTTGTAATACTGAAAGTTACCTTTTAGATTTTTTATTCCGGCATCCATTGACTTAACACATTTATATTGACACACTCATCTTAAACTTTTTTATTACAAAAGATCCATCTGGTGGCATTTCATGGAAACGGTCTAGCTGTTACTTATAAGAAACGACATGGTTTAAAACTAAACTCTCGGAAAATGGTAATATTGTTTAATTTTTAATTTTGGTAAAGAGTGGCTTTGTTAGGGCGCTCGACTCGCAATCTGAGGGTCGCGGGTTCGAATCCCCGTGACACCAAACGTACTCGCCCTTTCAGACGTGGGGACGTTATGATGTGACGGTGAATCCCACTATTCGTTGGTAAAAGAGTAGACCAAGAGTTGGCAGTGGGTGGTGATGACTAGCTAAATTACACTGCTAAATTAGGGACGGCTAGCGCAGATAACCCTCGTGTAGCTTTGCGCGAAATTTAAAATAAACAATTAGCTTGTTTTATGTGTTCGTTTTATCTAGCTGTTAAGAAAAATGTTAAATTAAAGGAGTTAGTGATTTACCTAGCAATATGTATCGTACTTTTAAATAGATTAATGTAATTGCTCTAAAATATATATCCAGTTTGAAGATGTAGTTAACAAGTACTCTGAAATATTCATCTCATTTCAAAATACCATAGGAAGCCATTATCGTATGACTTAATTGCCTACAAAGAACGCTATCAATAATGATGAATTGTAGTTGTTATATCTGTAAATCAATGTGTAATTTGCTTCAAAAAGGAAACACACCAATATAAATGTCATAGTTCTTCTATTCAATTATATATATACAGTCCACATTTAAGTCAACTGTTACTTTGTTGTAATTTTAAAAGATATTTTTCTGTTTCATTATACAATTTACTTGACAAATTTGGTTGATAGGTAAGATCACGTATGGTAAGTATTTTATTTACCGTATTTTTCGGAATATAAGACGCACCGGTGTATAAGACGCACCCTTATTTTGAAGACAAAGTTTTGGGGAAAAAAAGCTACAGTCGCATTTGAAAGATTATTATTGAACAAAAACTCAATTTGATACTTTAAAAATTAGTATATATTGTTCTAAACACAAAAGAGATCAAAATAAGAAAATACGTAAATCAAAAAAAGGTTTACTGTTATTTAGTTTGGTTCAAAACCTACAAAATCATCATTGCTTTCACTGTAATTTACTTTTTATTTAGGGAGCATTATAAATAGTTATGTTTTTAAAAGAAAAAAACTACTATTGTCATAAATAACACATTCAATTGAACTAA